>NW_028221395.1:160515-212919 GCF_014529385.1 Adiantum capillus-veneris | reverse complement strand
GCTTGTTGATTCGTGACGAGTGGTTGTCATGGTTGGATATCGCCAGGCTGTTATCTTGGGCTTGTTGACCCAAACATCTGAATTTCCTTTCTTGTAGCCTTGTGCAATAATTGACTCCTTGATATGATCCATCCTTTACCTTTGCTTGTTGAGGTTGTTCTTGTGATTGTATCCAAATTGGATCATTAACTTTAATATGTGCCTTGATACTAGCACTTGGTTGACCTGTTTTGACTTCCTTTGAGACTTTCGCGATGGAAACTTCGGTTGATAGACTTTTTGCTTGGTTTCCATTGTTTTGTTGATGGTTTGGCTTTTGATGTAAGGCTTTGTCTTGCACTTTGCATTGGCTGCTAGAGACTGGGCTTACTTAGCTTGCCTTTTTAAATTTAGTTTGACAGTGCTTCAAGAGGCGAAAAAGAAGCAACCATATCAGATTTTCTACAAATGCAGCAAACTGGCAAAATTCAAATGACCAAAACGTGCATGCCAAAGTTTTGAATCTGAAATAGCCCTTGAATCTGCAACAGCATTTGCAAAATTTTTTCCACACTTGTCATACAAAGTGAGCTTATACACCCACGGCACAAAAGGCCAGATGCAACAATTTCATCACCGAAACTGAGATCATGAACTGTACATCTGTCATCCACAGATTTGACTACAAGTCCAAGTTTAACAAGTGCGGATACAGACAAGAGATTCTTCTTGATCCCAGGTACATAAAGTGCATCAACAAGTGTGAAGGACTGCCATTTGCAGCAGTAAGCACAATCTTTCCAACTCCCTGACCGATAAGAGGCATTGTAGGCACAAGTAACTGAATTCCGATGAGGGACAGACTCGAGAGAGGTAAACAATTCATTTGTGAGGTATTGTGCTTTGTAGCACCACTGTCGAAATACCACACATGTAATCTGCAGCAACTGATAAGCATGCATCATGGACAACAGCATTGTAAGTGCACTCTGCGCTAAAAGCCCATTCTGCATCGACATCACATAACAGTCTTCCTTTCACAGAAGACTCAACAATGCTGCATTTGTAGTGGAACCAGCATTTGCAGTGGAACCACCCTCTTTCTTCTTAGCCTCTTTGGCCTTCAACTTAGGACACGACTTGATCAAGTGATCATTAGCTTTACAATAATGGCAAACGCATCTTCTTTTTTGCCCTATCACCAGAATTGCCAGACGAAGTGCTGCTAGCAAAGCATTAGAACAAAAGTTTTTGCCACTCGCAGCAGAACCATAAGAAGTGGCTGCATTGTTGTTACCACCCTTTTCTTTTAGAAAGCAATAAACCTGTTCAACTGCACTAACGCTGTCTAGTCCTATTTTTTTCTGGAAAGTGACTCTTGCAACAGCAATGTGCATAATGCATCAAACTTGACAACTTTTGGATTTCCTTGGGTCATAACTCCAAGTACTACAAAAGTCTGTATATTTGGTAAGAATCAAGAACAGTCTGCACAAGAAACTGTCTGAAATGACTTCACTTGCAAAAATAAGTTGCTCATTAATATCCTTGACACTAGCAAGAAAATTTCCATATCACCTTCCCTCATGCATAATCTTCGACTCCAACTCTTACCAGCAAAGGCAATTTTAGCCTCATTGCGACTTGTATAAAGACCAACCAATATATCCCAAGCTTGTTTTGAAGATTTTGCTGAGGATGTGAGGAACAATGTGCGCTTTACAGACAATGCAATCAATGCATGAGCCTACGCATCCTTTACATCCCAACGAGCTTGTTGTGCCATAGGCAAAACAACTCTAATAGCAGAATCCTTGCAGCAAGACCTGCAACATCCTCAACATCGCCTGCATTCCTCAGGGAACTCAGGACGTACCTCATGCCCTGCACAATATTACAGACGCCCTTTGACACAAGAACGTGTTGCATCATATAAGCCCACATAGGGTAATTGTCCCCATCCAACCTATCCTCATAGCAAACATCTTGAACACATCTGTGTTGTTGTTGTCAGCCATGGTAAATGCTGCACCTGATGTGAAAACTGCCTGAAAATAGGAGAAACGGAGCGGGAACAACACGTGCTATATAGCACAAACCGTAAAACACTGTAAGGAACCTGTTATGCAGAAAATGGCACTGACAGAAATTATGCACAAAATGACGAAATAGCCTGTGCAGCACTGCCTGTAGTGGAAGCGGAGGCCAAAATGAGCCCAAAAATTTTTTCGACCTGCGAACGCTCGCCAAGACTCACTGTAATCGGAGAAAGTGAGCAGGCGTGTGTTGGAGCAGCTAGCGACTAAGCCCGGGAGGACGTAACCTGCTCTGATACCAATTGTTGGAATTAGGGTTGTACAGAAACGCACACAGCTTGGAGAAGACGAAGGAAGCTCGAGGCACACAATAGAGAGTGTGTTACTTAGTATGCAATGGAAAGATAGATAGCCCTAGAGTGATGGGCGTATATACAATGCATGGGCATATATACAATGCACGGGGAAAAAACCTCCTAAAGAGGGAAAAAATGCCCCGGTATGTTCACACGCATCACTACCACATGTATATGGTAACACTAATAGACTTGAGGTGTGCGCTCCTTGCCGCACTGTCGAAGCAAGGGACTTGCCGATACACCGTGTGCGAGCCACAAACGGCTCCAAGCACACAACAAGCCTAAACTAGCAAGCTCAAGAGAACAAAGGGTGTGTCACTCACCGCTCTACGCTCGCCTTCGTGGTGGATTCCTCGCCGCGATGAAGAAGAAGCTGCAGTCGTGCCGTGCTCAACCGCTTCGCCGCCGTCGTGCCTTCGTAATGCTCGATCGCACACACACTCTCCCTCTCTCTCTCTCTCTCACACACACACACACACAAGGAGGTGAAGAAGAAGAAGATGGAGATGGAGATGGAGCAAGAGCACTCTTCTATTGCACAAATGAGAGAATGAGTAAAAATTAGGTTTAGTTGGCTTTTATAGGAGCTCATCCCATTCACACTTGGGCGCCCATGCTTAGCCAACTAATCCCTTGAATGTCCCAGTTAGAGTGCGCCTGTCATCGACGATCACTCTTACCCTTTTCCTATTGGTCCGACAAGCCTGGTACCTGACTCTAAATAATACAACGTTTATAGATCATAGGGTGTCCGTGAGCCACGAGGGTTAACATGCCCCCCTTCCTGATGTAGATTCCGTCCTCGGAAGCTATTGAGTTAAAGCTGGTTCGTCGAGGTGGAAGAGCATTTGAGATGAATGTCCTTAGCCTTCTTCAGTCACTGCAAAATCAAACAACATTGGCACAGTAATTGCATTCTCTTAAAAAGCATATGCAGTTTTAGGTAGAAAAATTGATTGTCAAAGAATTTCAAACAATTTGTTAGCAATGAACATTAAATTGCAATGTAATCAAATGCATAAACAGATGTAAAGGTAGAAATTAAACAAGTCTGGGGTCGCTAATTTGACGGTCGAAAGGTACTAGAGATCGAATATTAATACCATGGGTAAGCTTCTTAATTTTCTGTGGTCAATTAAGTTGTTTAATCGCGAGAGCCAAGTATTCATGTTCGAGGGCTGACTAGAGGCTATACCTAGAAAACCTTGTAGTTAAGCTACCATAAAAGGAATTTCTCATGAAATCATCGCTGGACTGATTACTTTTTCTTTGACCCCCCAAGGTCTTTTCACATTGATTCAATTTTGTTGTGTGTGCTTATTTTGTATGCCTTGGGTTTTTTGCTTTTCAAGGAAAAGCGCCCACACTGGGAACCTCTAGGGCTCAAGTACCATAGGCGATACATGTGAGTGAAGTACCAAATCAAGCTGAGATTTCTCTTCCAGCTTAAAATTTTACATTGTGGCACTTTGATTTTTTGCTTGTTCATTTTCAGCATTTAAATTTTGTAACTTTGGGGGGTCATATAACATTGTTACACTCCCCAGGCTCATCACATTAGTAAACTCCCTTTATAATACTTAAGCTAAAGGTCGATAGGGTTAAGCCCACTAGAAAGCCCTAGTACATTTCATACAATGTTGCCTAAATCGGATTAAGAACCTAAGTAACCATTGTTTATTAGGAAGGCATTCCCCATGGTATTAAGAGAAGATTTCTAATACCTAGCTTGGTCAAACTAGCTTAGTCGGACTGCTTGATTTTTACACCTAGACAAGTGATTATGACAAAACATTACATTGAATTAAATGTTTGATACTAAGCAAATGCACTGAATATTATGCTACCAATCACAATCAAAGCAGACAAACATAGATGCAAAAAGATAAGGGCAATGCTAATGGACAAGAAACACCTGTTTGTGTCGATGGTCGCGCTTGATTTGAAGAGTGAGTCGAGATAAAGATTCCATGAAGGTCCAAATCCTATCAATAGCAACACGCTCCTGTACACACTAGGAAACAAAAGGAATACCTCCAGGAGGCACATCAGTGGGAAAAATTAAAACTCCTAAAAAACAAACTCAAAACACAATCTAGACCCCTAACCTACCTATCTGTCACCCCTTTTAGAATCAAGGAAAGAGGATATTATATAAACCGGGTGGCCACCCTAAGGCTAGGCCTCTATCCTCATCATCTAGATAAATAAAATCGTTGTCCGTGAGGCCATAGTCTTCCTCGGTCTCTATTAGTTCCTCTTCATCATCCTCTTGTGCAAGCATGCTAATCAAGAACCTCGTGATGCGTGGATACTCATCTTGTGCAAAAGAATAAGCATGTGCCATTGGAGACACATTCGCTACTGGGTAGGGATCACTAGTTAGCCATAGACGTATCAGCCATTCTAACTCCTCAAAATTTCTCTCACATGCAAGGCTCTCTATCAAATCCCATTCGCAAGAAAGTATAGGGTAGCATACGTAGAACACTCGTTGAAAAGACAAGGGGTACCTTTCATCAAAAATAGAAGTGCATGCCTCTGGTGAAGTAGCCATTTCTGACAAGACAGATAGATTTGGTTAGGCCTTTAAAACATAAGAGTTGTTTTTGTGTGTTGCTTGAATTGACACGGTGAATTTGGACTTATATGTAAGATCTGATAGGGTGCTCTCTCATTGCTAGGCGCTCTTGCTCTTTACTATTTTTGTTTTTTTGTGAGTATAAGGCTATATATATACATTCCCTAAGATCGGAGATTGAGAGGTCAGGGAAAAAGGTTGAGAGGGAAACAAATGAATGATGACTGTCAGCAAACACTCCCCCCTTCCTTGGGTAGATCATACCGTTTGAAATGAGCTTGTCACCCTTTGAAACCAATTGTTCCAGTTGGTAATAGGTGAGGATTTTAACCAATAGTTTTCGACCGCCCTATGTGTTTCATCTAGTTGCAAGGGTGTTAAGGTACTCTCCCATGATTTTATTTGCAACGTTGTTGTAGGTGGTGAACTTACCCCGGAAGGTGCAAACTCTTTCGTGCTTGGATGGATATGTACAGTGGTAGGTGGAGGTTGTGTCGAAGCTTCTATTTGCGTATAGGAACTACATGAAGAGCAAGAAGCTTCATTTGATTTCCCTGTTCCTGAGCTAGGTGGAACAAATCGTTCTTTCTTTGGTACCCAAACTAGCTCTAGAACGGGTGTGTAACATTCCATGATTTTTTCCTTTCCGCGATTTTCAATTTGTTTTGGAGCCACAGGATTGGGTTTACATGGGCCAGGTGACAGGTAAGAGTACACTTTACGTTTGGGCACCCAGATTTGATCATTTCCTTCATAGTATCCTTGGGATTCCAATAGTCGTTTAGGAATCCAACGCAGCGTTTCTTTACATTTCTTGGAGTGAGTGGTACGGTTCTTACTAGGTTTCCGTTTTTTTGCATCAACCATGCTCACTACAGAGGTTTTAGGGACCCACTTGTATGTTTTCTCTGTTATATTAGGATGGTTCTTGTGTGTCTCAAGCTTTCTTTCAACTACATCAGTTGAAGCTCTAGAGAGTTGGGCTATGGGGACGTATGGTTCAACCTCCTGGACATGCAATGTCTTGGGTTTTATTTCCTTGGGCAATATCTCAGGGACTATGGCTTGAGTGGTAGGGCTAAGAGTTGGTTTTTGCGTTGTAACACCCCCAGTCCCCCAATCAATAGTGCATTTGGTGGCTATCATCCACGTGCGGCCTAGGTTTATATTACCCTCCATAGTTCCAGTAGGCATGACCAAAAAGTCTTGAGCTACCACCCCATTGTCATAACTGATAGAAGTGTGCCAGATTCCAAAAACCATAGTTTTTTTCTTGTTGACACCCTTGACTTGGATAATACGCTCAGATAGAGGTGGCTTCCCTAACTGACACCACACCCCATAGGATAGCAGATTGTATTTAGCACCCGTGTCCAATAAGGCGTTATATAGCACTTTTCCATAGGCACTATTTAACTCAATGGGGTATCGTAGAGGTGTGTCAGAGTCCAACCCATCCTCTTCGATTTCCACGTGGAATGCATTTGTGACCCCAAGGTTAGCCTCTCGTTTTTGTCTTATACGTTGTTGTCGCTCCTTAGCCTCAGCTTGAGCTTGTATCTTGTTTAACTCGGTTTGTGCTTTGGCGGCCTTCTTTTGATGAATGGCCCGTAGTTCTTCTTGGCTTAAAGGATCATAATATCTTTTGAATTTACTCCCATTGAAGAATCCAATGGTTTCAACTCCATCAAGAGTTTCCACACAAAGGGTACCTTGTGGGGTAATTTCACATACTCTATATGGTCCTTTACCAGCATATTTCAACTTTTTCTTCTCTTTACGTACTCCATACATAAGGACTTTATCACCAACTTTGATATCCTTGTCCTTCACATGGCGATCAAACCACTTCTTTCTCCTATCCTTTTCCACAAGAGCATTTTGCACAGCCAACTGTCTCTCTTCGTCTAGTTTTTCTAAGATAAACAAACGCTCGGTTAAGGGGTTACCATTCCATCCTTCTTGCAAAGCTACCCTAAGACTAGGAATGACAAACTCCCAAGGCATAACCGCTTCTTGGCCGTATACCATTTTGAATGGCGTACAATTAATAGCCACTTTATAAGCAATACGATAAGCCCATAGAGCAGATGTCAACTTCAAATCCCAATCGGTGCGATGAGCTTCTACCGTCTTGGTTAAAATAGAGATTAGAGTCTTGTTGGTGCTCTTGGCTTGTCCATTAGCTTGCGGATAATAAGGTGTAGACTTATGGTGGGATATCATAAAGGTCGTGGTAAGCTCTCTTATTACCTCATTTATAAAATGGGTACCATTATCACTACCAATTTCAAAAGGGCAATCAAATCTTGTGATAATGTTCTCAAAAAGAAACTTAGCTGTTGTCCTCGCGTCAGCTTTTTGTGAAGCCTTAGCTTCAGCCCACTTTGTTACATAGTCCGTAGCAACTAGAATATATCGAGATTGAGTGTTGCGAGCTGCGGGACTAATTGGACCTACAAAGTCTAAGCCCCATTTTTCAAATGGTTGGGTTAATTTAATAGGATGTAAGGGCATTCTGTCCTTGCGCTGTGTGGTCTTGTAACGTTGGCACTCATCACACCCTTTTGTAAAAAGTGATGCATCCTTAAATAAAGTTGGCCACCAATAGCCTGATTGCAGCACCTTTCTAGCAGTCAGGTCCCCTGAAAAATGTCCTCCTGGTATGCCCATATGTGCTTCTTGCAAGATATACAAATATTCATCCTCGCGGGCACAACGCCTAAGAATATCGTCCTTGCCTAATCTATACAGGGTTCCGGCAATCAAACAATAGGGTTCACATTCTTTTACTAGCCTTCGAGTGATATCCTTACGAAGTTCCTTGGGTGGAAAACCATTAACTAAAAAGTTAACAATGTTCTCACTCCATTCAGGCATAGTCTCAACTATGAATAGGGAAGTATCGGGTAATTCATCATCAACTCCTGTAGGGGCTTCACCATTGGGTATGCGAGACAAATGATCAGCCATGACGTGCCTTTTACCGGGTCTCACTACAATCGTGAAATCAAACTCCAGAAGAATTAACAACCATCGTGTGATTCTTCATGTGGAGCATGGCTTGTTTACCAGATACAGCAACGCTTGATGATCCACATAAAATACAAACTTGTTTGGCAGAAGGTAGTAGCGAAATTTCTTTACTGATAAACCATTGCCAAACCTTCTCGCTCTGTAGTGGTGTAGTTCCTTTCAGCATCGTTCAATTGACGGCTTGCAAAGCTAATGGGATAGTCCAATTTATGTTCTCCTGGTTGAGTGAGAACACACCCAATAGCAAAGTTTGATGCATCAATATGCACATGGAAAATGACATCCCAGTTAGGTGTCCTTAAAATCGGAGCACTTGCTAGTGTTTTCTTCAATTGTTCATAGGCCTGGTCACACTCTTCAGTCCATTTAAATTCAATGAGAAGCTTGTACAAAGGACGTGCTATCTCAGCAAAAAATAAAATAAACCGTCGATAATAACCCACGTGTCCCATGAACCTTTGAACTCCCTTGTAATTGGTTGGTGGTGGTAACTCTAGAATCACTTTAATTTTGCTCTCATCGGTTGAGATACCATTCTTGGATACTATATGCCCTAAAATAACTCCATGCTTGACCCAAAATTGGCATTTGAACGGGTTCAATGAGATACGATATAACCTACATTTTTCAAACACCTTCCGCAAACATGATAGATGTTCTTTCCAAGAAGAGTAAACACAAAGGCCGTCTAAGAAAGCTTCACAAAACTCTCTCAAATATTCTTTAAAAGCAGTGTTTATTAATCGTTGGAATGTAGCAGGGGCATTTGTTAAGCCAAAAGCCATCACACGAAATGCAAACACGCCAAATTCTGTGATGAAGGCAGTTTTAGCTTGGTCCTCTAGCGCTATCGTGATTTGGTTGTAGCCTGAGTACCCATCTAGAAAGCTATAAGCTTTCTTGCCTGCAACTCTTTCAAGTACATGTTCGGAATATGGTAGGGGGTAATGGTCTCTTCTAGTAGCTGCATTAACTTTTTTGAGGTCCACGCACACCCTGAGTTTCCCATTCTTTTTTGGCACGATAACTATTGGCGACACCCATTCAGAGTGTTCAATAGGATATATGAACCCACATTTGATAAGCTTTTCTAGTTCTTCTTGAATGATCTTTGCGTACTTAGGATTCATCGGGTAGGGTCTTTGTTGTACGGGCTTCGCAGTGCTAATCATAGGGATTGTATGTTGGACCACAGAAGGCGGAACACCTTTCATATCATGGTATGTCCAAGCGAATACGTCCTTGAATTCCTTGAGAAGCTCTTTGAGGACCGCCTCTTCAACTTCTGTGAGGTCTTGGGCAATAAAAACAGGTTTTGATTCTTCACCGGGGTCAGCTAATTCTATTTCTTTAACTATTGCCGGACCATCATAGATTCCATTATTCCCATCGATAGGTATTCTTTGGGCTTTTGTGTACACAACCTTTGCTTCCCCTGTGGTGTAAGATTTGAAATGTTCTGGTGCAGGATGCAAGTCTGTGGATTCTGGTTGTGCGTTGGTTTGTGCTTCCATTTCTGCTTTCTTGTGTTGTCGAGCTAACTCTTGGTTTTGACGCCTCCTTGCAGTGCGGCTCAACTTTGGCTTGTCTATGATCTCTAATTGGGCTATGTCATGGGGTCGTGGTCTACACCACATAACATTTTGGAGATATTCACCCCAATTGTCTACCAATTTTCGATGAGCATCACATGCTCCTATATAACTGAGCCATTCTGCTGAGGATCTCTTCTTGTTTATCCTAGCACGTACATTGGCTCGATATCGACGCCTCTTAAGGTTTTTCTTTTTCTTATTTGAGACCTGCTTTTGATTTGCATTTAGATCTGGCTCACTAAAGGAGTCCTCGTTGGTGTCCTCTTCACTCTCGGAGGAGCTATCATCGGTTGATGTGCTCGGTCCTTCCGAATGTTTTGACTCTGAACTTGCTCCACTCTCTAATTCATGAGATTCAAAATCCGTTTCACTCTGGGAGTCAGTGTCCAAGTCGTGTTGGTCAAAGTCTTCTATTGAGCTATCGGTGTCACTGTCAGATTGGTCCACAATTGCCTTGCCCTTAGAAGATGCATGTATGGCACTTATCATGTTCAGAGGTGCAATTTGTGGTACCTCTTCCCCCTCTGGTGTGACCCAAGTGGTTCCTCTATTTCCCCAGGTATCTATGGTTGCAGCTAGGTGTACCCAATCCACATTGTCCGACTCAGTCATCCCAGGTAGGATATCCATATAAGGAGAATCTTGGCCAATGTCTGTATCCTTCTTACAAGTGTAACAATATTGTAGTGGGGTCGAGTGAACTGTGGTGTCAGAGCGATGATCAATAATGGTTTTACTCCCTAAGGGGTGTACCTTACCAGTCACCAAATCCACTCTAAGGACAGAGTCTTGGAATTGCAAATAGACATGATTTTTAGACCAATCGTGAACCATTTGTGCTTCCCTCATGAATGGTCGTCCTAAAATCATTTCATATGACATAAGGTGTTTAGAGAAATCCATTACAATGAACGTATGTCGTACCTTGTGTCCTAGAACTTTGATCTTAAGATCCTTGAGCATCCCCATAGGTTTGGCTATGGTACCATTTGCCATCTTTACCACAATGTTAGTAACACTGAGGCGGGGTTTTCCCATGGATTCCCAACAATCTTTTGTAACGATGCTAACTCCCGCACCACCATCAAGAATTCCCTTTATAGTTAATCCCTTGGTAGTGATGGGTAGGGTCGCATTAGACTCGTCGCCTTCAAAATACTGCCCTAATTCGTTAATGGGTACCTCGATCACAGACTCGTGTCCATCTAAGTCAAGTGATTGCACATGATTTTCCTCATCAATCATAATCGAGTCAGGCCTATTTGGTTGCGCAAACTGCGGTAATCCCGTTCGTAGCTCTCCGTTAAGGAATGCTCGAAGTGCAAGGAATAACTCAGGATCTCCATACAGCTTTGCTATGATCGTGGTTCGGACCTCAGAAGACATGAAGTCCACTAGTTTGGCAACATTCATTGGCGTTTTGCAGGGTGTAGGTCCTTGACTAGGAACTGGTGAGGATGGAATCTCATATTCCTCAATGGGATCAGGTATTCCTTCGTTAAACATCCTTTCCAACAAGAAAGGTGTATGCTCACTTTCTGATGTCCCGTCCTCACTCCCTTCTTGGATGATACTAGATATGGCTAACGGTCTATGGTTCATGTGGGGTGGATGAACTTGCGTGGGAAACACTGTGTCATGAATTTTGACCTGCATGGGTTCTGGTTCTAGTTTCCTTTGAGTCTTCTCCACTAAACCTCTTAGATGTTTCACCTGCTCAATCTCATCTACTGGGTTTGGGTACGTCCCAATCTTCTTTTTACGATTCTTCCCTTTTTGCCCCTGCGGTTTATCTTGGGGGTCTTGGATTGGATTTGGAAACACTTGTGGTGTTTTCAGAGGCTCCTTATGGTTTTCTCTTATTCGGTTTTCATTTGGTTCCATGTTACGGTTTTCTTTGTCAGTCTTTCTCTTTGTGGTATTGGTTCTAGTCTCCATTGTCTCGACTGAATCTGAATCATCCTCGAGGTCATTCATATACACGGGGTCATCTCCTGTTCCTATGTTTGTTTTGGAACTTGGCTTTGAATTTTCCGTATTCTGCGACTTCTTCCTTCGTTTCTTCTTTTTCTTTGCTTGGATAACTGAAATGGTATCTCTCTCTTCGAGGATATGGCCTGGCCCTTGAAGCATGGACCGTGTAATCGCATAAGCGGGTGCGACAAGTGGTATTGGCGATGTCACACTAGCAATTTCGACCAAATTTAGGGGTGTGATTTTAGGCGCATTTGGGTTATAGGGGCATTGGGCAATCAAGTGATCTATGCCACAACGATTACATGTGAGTATTGGCATTGCAGACGTGCTCCCTTGATTCACTTGCATCTGTGCAGCATTCTTTTGCAGCCTAATAGGGCACTCCGCTACTTGATGTGGTCCACCACACTCGTAGCATTGAAGAGGTGGCCTCCTAGCCTGGGTGTTGATATTTTGACCTCTGGATGCGAGAGCAGCAGCTTGATAAACCGGCTTGACTTGTCCCCAACAATCTTCCATGTAGTATATAGGACACTCTTCCAATGTATCAAGTCTGTAGGCAATACTAGTGTCTATTTCCTCCTCACAGCCATCTGCATAAGCATTTGATGGCTCGCAACCCACTTGGTTCATAGGGGCGACTCTTGGATGCGGGGGATGCGGTCCTAGCACAGGAGGTGGTAGCGGTGTAGCTTGTACAACATTTTGAGATCTAGGGACCATGTGTTGCGGTAGTTGCTCAACAGGTGGAGTAGGCATCAATACAGGAGCTCGAGGCGCATCCGTCCAGGCTACAAGTGGTCTATTTGCCATCATACGTTTGATCATTAAACAATCCTTAGCTTGGTGACCATACCTACCACATGCGTTGCAAGTTCCATTAAATTTTACTCTAAACGTAGGGCACTCACTAGTGCTATGTGGACCTAAGCAAATGGAACACCATTGTTGCTCCCTTCTTGGATACATGTGACTATTTTGAGGGGGTCGATTATCCTTAAGAGACTCTTGGATTGCCTTGGTGAGGTCTGTCAAGAATGTCTCAAATACCTTTGGCTCATTGGCAATGGGCTTTGCAGTCATGGGTTCATACTCAATGGCTTGTGAGCTAGTGGATCTCGTGTCAGTAGACACCCTCATGCCTGCTATTATCAAGTTGTCCTCTAATTGGATTGCATTGGCAGTGACATCTTCCCAGGTTGTGATACCTCTAATCACTAGTCCATTATAGATTCCTTCATTCCTCAACCCTCGAATGAATCGATCAAGCAGTTGGTTATTGTTGAAGCGCTCATTTACAGGGCAACGAGAGTTTAAGTGCTTTAGACGACTAATGAAGTCCCTTACTGACTCTCCTTCCTTACGTTCGGCCTTCTGTAGCTGAGATGCTACACCCCAAAGCACACCTTCTCGTATGTACTCCTTTAGAAACAACCTTCGAAGGGTAGGGTAGATTGTTTTCTCGTCCACCCTTAGGGTCCTATACCAATCTCCAGCCTTCCCACTTAATGTCAAGCTTAAGGCATTGCACTTATGTAGTTCGTTGCGTTCCCCTAAGGAATCACATACTTGTTCAAACACTTCAATGTGTTTCCTAGCATCTTCGTCCCCATTGAATTTTTGCGTGAGTTTGGCAATTTGTACTGCCTTACTTCTAGGCTCTCTATCAGATGCATGACGCATATTTTCCGCGATAGATCGACCTATGGTTTGAGCAAACGCTGCCAAGTCACCTATGTGAGGAGGTAGGGCCGGTGGAGGTAGTCTTGGAATCATATGTGGGAGAGGAACGGGTACCGGTCTTGGCATATGTGTGGATGATGCAGGATATGGAACATAACCGGGCATAGGTCCACTCGGATAAGGGCTAGGGAGCGGCACTCGAGGAGCATAAGCAAGTGGTACAATTGGAGGTGTGGGGGCCATGTGTGCATAAGGGGCTAGAGGCACATATGGTCGAGGCCCCATATTAGGTACTACGACACTAGGTAGTGGCACTGCGCTAACCGTAGATGTCATCGGTACATTCTCTGTCAGGCTTATCCCTGGAGTGAGAACTGGGTTTTCCTTAATAGAGGGTTGAGCCAAGTTAGGGAAGCTAAAGTTTTCGCTCGGAGGCTCAGATTGCATAGAGACCCCAGGTGAAATGACGTAAGATGGGTCCATGGGACTCATTAGAGGAGTCTCCATTTGTGATAGAGTAGGCTGTTGAGCCTTGCTCGTATCCAGAAATCTCATGGGGCCAGTTGAGAGTATATTTACCCCTCGGTTTTGCCTTTCTGATTGAATAATGCCATGGATAACATTACAGATCATTTTCTGTTGATCTTCGATGCTCGTGGCACTAGAGGTGGATTGTACAATCTCTATCCATCCTACATGGTAGGCTTGGCCAGAGTGTAGATCCGTCAACACCTCAGTGTGGAGGTCGTATGTCCAATGATCATTAATGAACAATCCTTCTAGAGTCGACGTGTTAATGGTTTCTTGTGAGGTAGAAGCAATGTTGCTCCCTGTGGTTTTACTTGTCACCAACGTTACTCTAGAGGGAACTTCTGAAGGAGGCAGCTCAACAGGGCCTTCTTGGTAAGAAGTTGGCAGGATATCCACATGGACACTCTTTGGGGGTGTGGGATCCACGTGTGATGTGAAAGGAGAGTCCACTTCCCCACCCCCTTCGTGTGCTTCATTTGCATTAGGTTCCGAGCGAGTAGCTCTACCTAATGTTTCCATGAAACGGCTAAACATACTAGTACTAGGCTGTGGAGCTTCGGGAGGTGCATGGCCTTCTCTCTCAGTGTTTTGGGTAGGGTATGCATCCATGATTTCTGAGTCGGAGGAGGAATCACTAGCGGCTATTTTAGGGTCTTGGGTGGTGCTACCTTGTGTCCCCGCTGAGGGTCTAGAGCTTATCGTGGATGGGTAATGGGTGTCCGTATGAACAGAGGCACCCTCAATATGCTCGTGTTCTAGCACCCGCCCAGAGCGTAAGTGCATGTGCTTTTGATACCCTAAGGTGTCAAAAAGCTGCTCTAGGAGGCCTTGTGACTAGTTTTTAGCGTGTTTTTTGTTTGTTTTTTTGCTAGATTTTTTAGAGCGTGTCGTGGAATGGGTCGTGTGATAGCTCGAAACGAGCGTATCGGTCAGAGGGTCGTGCCGTGCTTTACAGCCCTCCGTTTGGTCACTCTATGCCCTCGGAATCCCTAAAACTGTCAATTTCCAGTAGGGAACTAGGCCCAAACTAGAAAGTCTAAGGGTGCAAGTGGGAAGAGAAAGGAGGAGAGTGGAGGACTTGTCCCACATGCTCTCATTCTCTCTTGAGGGAGTAGGGTATATATATAAGAGTGAGTCTGGTATATATCATAGGCCTGAGGCTTGGGATTGGGATTGGGATTGGGATTGGGAAAATGATCCCGATCCCGATCTACCTTTTTTTTTTTTTTTTTTTTTGATGCAGAAAATGCAGAAATTAAAAATGCAGAAACTTGAAAAAACGCAGAAATGCAGAAAATTGCGGAAATTGAAAACGCCGAACTTGAAAATGCAGAAACTTGAAAAAACGCAGAAATGCAGAAAATCGCAGAAATTGAAAACGCCGAACTTGAAAATGCAGAAATTGAAAAAACGCAGACAATAGCAGAAATTGAAACTTGACAGAAAATGCAGAAACGCAAAAAACAGAAATCTCCACACACTCCTTCCCTGCCTTTCCTATGATAGAAATTGCACCACAAGAAAGCGTAAAGTGCTAACCGAGCTTGGTGTAGGGCATATCCCCGGCAGCGGCGCCAAAAATGTGCGCTCCTTGCCGCACTGTCGAAGCAAGGGACTTGCCGATACTCCGTGTGCGAGCCACAAACGGCTCCAAGCACACAACAAGCCTAAACTAGCAAGCTCAAGAGAACAAAGGGTGTGTCACTCACCGCTCTACGCTCGCCTTCGTGGTGGATTCCTCGCCGCGATGAAGAAGAAGCTGTAGTCGTGTCGCGCTCAACCGCTTCGCCGCCGTCGTGCCTTCATAATGCTCGATCGCACACACACTCTCCCTCTCTCTCTCTCACACACACACACACACACAAGGAGGTGAAGAAGAAGAAGATGGAGATGGAGATGGAGCAAGAGCACTCTTCTATTGCACAAATGAGAGAATGAGTAAAAATTAGGTTTAGTTGGCTTTTATAGGAGCTCACCCCATTCACACTTGGACGCCCATGCTTAGCCAACTAATCCCTTGAATGTCCCAGTTAGAGTGCGCCTGTCATCGACGATCACTTTTACCCTTTTCCTATTGGTCCGACAAGCCCGGTACCTGACTTTAAATAATATAACGTTTATAGATCATAGGGTGTCCGTGAGCCACGAGGGTTAACATGAGGTATTATAGAAGAGTGGGTGATTACATCTAGAGTCATGATTACTTGGCTAAGTCTTGTTGGAAATATTTTCTTAGAAGTATATTCTAAGTATCCATAATTAGAGAGAAATGCTCACTACATACTATTTACAAACATTGCATCTCCTTGTTCAAAAGAGCGCAAGGCTTTCTCAACCTTCCTTTGGTGTGTGTAGTTCCAACCTTATCATTATCTAGGGAGCTTACCATTCTTGTTGAAAATGTCAATGATAGCATTGCCAAGCACAATGTCTTCTCTAAGAACACTACTAAGAATCGCTTCCTTGGCTAGCTCCTACCAAGAATATCCATTTACAGACAGATTTCAAGAAAATATGTCACTTCACATTACCTTGAAACAACCCTCCTCAGTATCCTCATCCTTCACCTCAAGGACTCGGGGCTGAAAGTTGATATGGAGCATAATTTTAGTTTGATGGGGCACTCAAGTTCCCAAAAGTTCAAAGTTGGATACTTGCTATTATGTTACCACTAGTCAGTTGGCATGTGCATGATTACTTTATATTGTAGTCACCTTATTGATCCAACCTTATTATTATCTAGTGGCAGTGGTGGTGATGAATTGTGTGATCTATTTGCTGAGTATTTCCTTATGTGATTGAAGGAGGAAGAGAGTGCTCTGTCTGTTACTTTATAATGAGTTGGGTGATGAAGCAAGTCTAAAAGCATTCAAATTCAATGTAGGAAACAAGATGAACCTTAAAATTAGGCATCCACTATGCAATTTTGTTTTTGTGTATAAGCAGAGAAATAGGGGACACTACTAATGCTAAATTTAAAGTAAATGTGCATGTAGATACTAACAGCTCTAGCATTGCCAAACCGGGCCTATCTTTTGAGGTGCGTTCAACTTTCAAAGGGATTGGGGAAGCAATGCATTTATTACCTACCATTGGTGGACCCATGTGAGCTAGCCCCATGCTATACGCTCTTGGCAAGATGGGAACTTGGAACCTATTGAGAAGGCTAGAAAAGCCATTGTTTTCCACACTTCCATTGCCTACTTGTCTTAGCTGTGCTCATGTGGATGTTACCCATGATTTCACAATGTCGCTTATGAGAATACAAAACATTGTGACTCAAAAAATGCTAATACAAAATTATTGACATCAATAATTTCATAATTATTCCGTTTGAACAAATAACTAAAACTACACATTTGGCATCAAACTTGTTAGCCAAAATATCTCTCTCTCTCTCTCTCTCTCTCTCTCTCTCTCACACACACACACACACACACACACACACACACACACACACACACACACACTATTGCTAACACATAGATACTTTCACACCCTAATTAGCATATGAATACATGGAGCCACATGAGTGCATTGTATAAGGTGTAATCAAAGAGACTCTCTCTCTCTCTCTCTCTCTCTCTCTCTCTCTCTCTCACACACACACACACACACACACACACACACACACACACATCTTTGATGTCTCCTGGGATTGTTCCTATGAAATTAAAATCCTCTCTTCTTCTTCTTCTTCTTCTTCTTCTTCTTCTTCTCCTCTCTTTCATCCTCAAACAAAGCAATAGAATGCAAATAGATTAGATAGGACATGCATACATGGTAAAATGTTTCTGAAAACAATGAAAAGAAATGAGTTCATTAGAGGTTCATTACCCATAAAGAAAAAGATAAAAACTACAAGTTTTCTCCTTGAGAGCATGATGTAAAATTAACTACTTTCGCTGGCTACAGTTCTCGTGTAGCTCCCAATAAAGTCTTTCAATTTTTTTGCAATTGTGGCAACCCTTGCATTTATCTCTGCATGTTTTTCATAGTCCAACTGTGTTGACAGCAACATGTCAAGGCCCAATCCATAAATCCATGCCATCCTCTAACCCTACCCTAGAAGGTCCTAGGAAATCTGCCAACCATGGTGGGCGTTCTTTCATGTAAGTGGAGATAGTGAAAACTGGCCCAGGGTCTTCCACCTCTTCCTTCTCCTGTTCATGGGTTGTTCTCCCTTTTCTCTTCTCCTTCTTGCTCACTAGAAATGAGGAAGAGGAGCCAGAATCCTTATCTATATCTCTTGACCTATTGCTCACAGAAAGAGGAAGAGGAGAAAGGGTGACAAACCTAAACCGGGTTGGCCTATTATAGTGTTGTGAAGGCATACAATATTGATGACATTGACATCAAACAAGATAAGACATCTGAAAAATGAAAAACAAATAAGACATAAAACAAGACATCTGAGCAATAAATCAAACAAGATAAGACATCTGAACCAAAATGTCAATTGTCATTGATATGGAAATGTTCAAAATGTCAGTCTGCTACAAGAAGAGACAACCAACATTTGTACAAAAGGCCAGTTTTGATACAATTTGCATAGGCTTTAGCATGCTTTAGCTTGGAAGAAGATATACTATTCCTTTTGGCACTTCTTGTCATAAAACTTTCTTCTCAATCCTCCTTGGGATCTACAATCCATATAAAAGATAGGAAAAATAAGAATAGGTCACACAAAAATTTCTCCATAAAAAATGAAACTATTACCTGAATACCTTCGTTCCAGCTATCTACAAAGCAAAAGTTGAAGGTAGATAGTCTAATAATTTTTATGTTGGACATGGATAACAAATGATAGGTTCTTTGATGCTTGCCATATGTAGCCAAGTCTAACAAATCTGTTGTCTTGACTATATGGATGCACACTATATTGACTTAAAAAGGTTTAGTGTACTGCACTCCCTGACTCTGAAGACCCCTGATGATTCAAGCGGGATGACCTCAACATCTCCACTACTTTTGTATAAAATCATTAGAATGATACCTCATTCTTATTATGTTGTACATTACTGAATCAAAGACTGAGTCATCTCTGTATAAATCCTTGCCTAGTCATCTAAAGCCGTCTTTTGAACATCATGTTCTTTTGTGTATATGTATTGAATTTAATAGTGCAACACACACAAGGTCTAACAACTTTGAGTTTGATGTTGATGTTATACTTCAGGTGTCCGATTTATAGCTTTCTTCTCCCTGCTTCAGTCTCACTTGCTTTGTTACAAACTATCTCTCAAAATGCGATTTTGTGTGCTTGCATCTAGATGGCATGTGGAACTAGGCCTCTTTCTGAGATGTGATCACCTATACTTGCATCAAGAAGGCATATGGCCCCTTACAGGTGTTGCAATTTTCAGATTTGAGAGAAGTTGGAGAAGAGAAAAAGAGAGGAAATAGGCAAATAACATTTGAGTTTTTCTAATTTAGTACTTATTCTCTCTAAAAAAACAGTCTGAGTAGCTTGCTTTGCCCCCTCACAAACATCTCTCTCTCTCTCTCTCTCTCTCTCTCTCTCTAACTAACTTTTTCACAAGTCGAGACTCTGGCCCATGCGGCTAGTCGGGCCCTTGAGGGCTTTTGGAATGTGGAGACCCTAATGCCTAGTCTATGCTTCATGCTCTAGGGTTGCAAGTGCAACAACAAAATGTCACCTTCAAAAGTAATAAGTGCTCTCTCTCTCTCTATGCATTTGTTCAGGCTCTTTTGAGATAGGGTTATGCCCCCCCCCCCCCCCCCCCCCCCCCCCCCCTTTTTCTTGCACGTGTATGTGCAATCTTGCTTTGTGAGAAGCCCGTCAACTTACCTGCCCTATAGATGGAGCTTTGTTGTGTTTGAGGTCCCGCCCTATTTCACTCAAAAGTTCTTTAAGAACACAAGGATCCATGGCTAGCTCTGCATTCTGGAGAAGGGGGGTTGCAAAACTCAACTTGGCTCTATGAGTCTTGATAATTGCCCGTAAATATGTCAGAGGAGATGCCACAAGTTGACTCGAAATAGCCCTTTTAACCCAGGGAGAGAGAGATCTATTTTGCGTGTACGCATGTGTGTGTGTGTGTGTGTGGAGAGAGAGAGAGAGAGAGAGAGAGAGAGAGAGAGAGAGAGAGAGGACTTAGAAAGATAGGCTTGGTCGGGTGTGTCACAACTGCACACAGGAGGGATCCCTCTCTCTCTCTCTCTCTCTCTCTCTCTCTCTCTCTCTCTCTCTCCAATTTCTCTTGTTTGAATGTTTTTTTGTGTGCCACCATACCAAGCTCCTTCAACTAGAGTTTCAGGCCTCGAGGAATTCACCATGAGAAACTATTGTACCATGTACGTGCAAGGGAAGGGTGCTTTGGGAGTTTAGATAAGCATAGATGTTACTTTAAACATAAGGGAGGGGGTTGTGATATATACTTCAAGGGGAAAATAAGGGGCATTTGGGCTACCGGAAGAAATTGACACATATAGAGATACAAATCAGGGCTTTTTAATGGTACACAAGCCAACATTTTCTAGTGAATTACATGCAGTTATCCCATTAGACGCCCGTATAAAGAGAATACAAGCTAATATGATTAAGGTATTGAATTTCAAAATGTAACTTGTATGGTGTCAAGTTGGGGTTTTTTAAAATTTGGAGGTGAGAAACTATACCAAACCTTATATATAACTTAGGGGCATAATACTTTTAGTAACTACATGGCGTAGAGGTGTAGAAGGGGGATTTTTTTAAACTTGGAGGTGAGAAACTATACCAAGCCTTATATATAACTTAGGGGCATAATAATTTTAGTAACCACATGTAGTATAAGTGTAGAACTGGGGTCTTCACTTGAGTTGTAAATAGGGGGCTTTAGTTGGCTGTTGTGTTTTCAATAAATGTGTTGTTTTGATTGAATGCATTGCAAGTATATCTCTCGAAATGCGATTACCTATGCTTGCATCTAGAAAGTATGTGGCACTAGGTGTCTTTCGGATGCAAAGTCAAGGCCTCTCCCCAAATGAAATCAACTATGCCTCCAAAATTTGACAACATTAACAAGTTGTAAAGAGGTGCAACCTCATGCCAACTCTCCTTACGAATGCTTTCCTTGAATGTGTTTTATTTAAGACATAAAAATAATTTAGCAACAAGTGAGTCGCTATGTATGTCAATTTCGGCGCACTTTTTGGGCCACAACAAGTCATTGAGGAACTTCTACGACAACTTTTTGGTCTAAGATGCAATTTCTTGGTCTCCAAAGGTATTGCAAATTGATGACCTTTTGCAACAGCTTTTTGGTCTTAGATGCAATGTCTTGGAGTGTGCGTATTGCAAGATATGTTTTAACATACACAGGGATTGGAAGCTCTTGGATGGCGTCATCATAATACATATACAAAGTGAGTATGGGTGCACGTTTAAAGCTAAAATGATTGGGAGATCTTGTTTTGTTCAGTCAAAGAAAGCAATAAGGAGATCTGTGTGTGTGTGTGTGTGTGTGTAACACGAGTCTTTCTCTATCTTCATTTTGCGAATGAACGGGCCCCGTACTTTCTCTATGTGTGTCTTCCTCCCATGACATGTGGCGCCATGTGAGGGTGAGGTGGCGAGCTGAAAGAATGGAGGTGACGGCTGGCCCTCTCTCTGGAACCCGTTTTAAAGGCAGTGAGCAGCTAAGCCACAAGCACACTCTCTTTGGCAAGCAGACTGCAAGCAGGGTAAGGGATAGGCAAGAGCGCATGGGAGAAATCTATGCAGGGAAGAGCCAAGAGCTCTCTCTCTCTCTCTCTCTCTCTCCCCCCCCCCCCCCCCCCCCCTCTTTGCTGCTGATGAGATGTTCTGGATGGAACAACTAACGATGCGTTCCTGTCCTGACCTTGTCTATCATAGTGGACTCCAAGCAGTATAGCCAATGAGGCTATGAGCGTGCAAGTAGCAATAGAGACAAGATATTGAACTTGCGGGCTGAACTCTCTCTCTCTCTCTCTCTCTCTCTCTCTCTCTCTCTCTAGTCTGTAGAGGAGGGGCACCAATAGGACTCTTTGCAGAGGGGTGAGGAGGTAGGGGGCACATCCGTTGGCGAGGCGATGGAGGTGGAGGGGGGAGGCAGGCGAAAGGGGGCTACGACAGGGGCATGATTCTCGCTGTCTATCTCCTGTGAGGGAGCTGATGTGGAAAGGGGGAGGAGGGGAGAGATTCAGGGATATCAAGCGAAGAATTGAATTATTATTTCAGTATTCCAAAATGGAAATGAGTATAGTATAGATATAGAGGGTTTTTCACAAATAGCTATAACGAGGCTGTGCTAGTTGACGAAGACAGTTTGAAGGTGGCACTTGGTGACGGTTGTCACTCCTACTCAAGATCATGCAGAGAACCCGCACCATTAGGCACGGGGGTTTTCAAATGGGATCAATGGTGGGGTCATTCGAGCCGTCGGATGCAATTTTGTAAATTCGGGGCGAAAAGTAAATTTTGGTCAACACGTAAATTTGGGCCCGCACCTCGAGCTTCGAACCCACGACCTCTTGTGGTGCATGTGCTCTAACAACCATGCCCATGCGTTCATTGAAATAGGTGACATTTAAATGCCACATATGTAAATGCCGGCTGATTTATAAATTCGAGCCACACAATCTTGTAAATTCGAGTCATCCGATCGCATGGCTTACAATACGTGCGCCTCACCATTCTCACCTCCATCCCTGATCCCATTTGAAGGTGCCCATGCCATAATATAGTGCTATGCCCAGAAACTTGAAGGTCCCCGGGGCGGGACCGGGACAAAATCTCTTGGCTCTGTCGCTCTTGCAGAGATGAATATTCCTGGAATCGTGGGTCTTTCAACACGTTGCCAAGTATGTGGGTTGTTGCGAGGTCATTTGATCGAGAGCTGCCGCTCCCATTTTCGTGGGAGAAGAAAAAGACACAGGCAATAAACGCATACGCATCCGATATACAAAACCAACCTGTCTATGGACGTCTCTTTTCTCCTTTCAACTTTCAAGAATGATAGTAGTCGCATCACAGCATCAGCATCAGCATCAGCATCATGAGGCCTCCTCATGTGATCAGCCTACATTTCCCTTGCCCTACAAACATGTATAAATTCAAGCACCGGCCATGGCTTGGGTACATGAAGATGCAGCAAGCAGAGCGACCATCTGCTACTCGCCATGTGTTGATGCACCCTCATCCTCAGGTTCACACACACACAGGCTTAATTCCTTAGCATCAACCGGCCAAAGACAGCCCCTCATCATGGCCACCTCTGGTATTGGTACTGACTCAGTAGGTGCACCCGGCAGCTCCTTGCATGGCGTTACACAAGGAGCTTTGGACGACTTACCATATGGCAAAAAATATATAATTGCTAGATATATTACTAGTTTCAATACACACATCTAGCAAAAGTGCAAACTAGTAAGCGTGAGAATACTCCTAGATGCTTCAAGTAGTAATTTTCTTACCATATAGTAAGTTGAGTAGCTATATGGTAAGATAATTGCTAGATGAATCAAGAGAGCAATCTCACTTACTAGTTTGAGATGTGTTATGAAACTAGCAATATATCTAGCAACTCAAATATATGAAATAGTAATTCATCTAGTAACTTCAAAGCAAGAAGTAGTAATCCATGTAGCAACTACAATATCCAACTAGTAAGTCAATTAGTAAATAATTGCTAGATGAATCAAGAGAATTCAAGATCACTTGTCAATTTCATACATGAAGTTAATTGAGAGTGCTCATCTAAACATAAAGCATATTAGTCATTTGACCTCAAGCTAATACACATTGGAAATCAACAACCATTGAGAATGTCCATTTAGATACATTACTTAATCATCATTACACAAATGAACGTCTTTTAAAGTTAAAACACCAAGCTTTGAAAAATCGATATGCACTACTCCTTCAACTAAGAGCCATGCCACTAAGTCCTCACACATTGTTGAGGAAGTAGTGTCATTCACTTTCCTACCAAAGAATGAATGTGTCTTCTTCAAAGCACAATAAGTGGGCTTGATCAATTGGTAGATCTCTTCCACTTTTTGAGTATGAAGCCACTTCATTAGAATGACTTCTTTGTCTCTAGTAGACAATGTTCTTGCCTACAAAAAAAAATGATGGAAGTGTAAGATTCTAAAATGCTATATCTTTCTCATGTGTAAAAAACTAATGCAAGCGAGACTTCATATGATCTAAAACACACCTTGATTTCCATAAGAGACTTCTCTCCACCATCTTCTCTTAAGGACTCCTATACCATTGAAGTAATAAAGTTATTTATAAGCAATCAAAGACTATTCTTAAATGAAATCCTAAGTAATTACCTTTTTCTTATGTTTTGCCGCCTTGGAAGCTTTGTCTTTTTCTTCTAACAAATCTTTTAGCTTACTTGTAACCTTTTAAAATAAAAATGACTCAATAACTTAAAATGCTAAGAAGAGCATCACACTTACTCTAAGTAAGATAATGAGAAAATTAAGTATACCTTTCTCTTTCGATTGCTTCTCCTAGAGCTCGCATCCATATCATCCGCAGCACAAGACTCGCTTAAACTTTTATCCTTCATTTTCTCACGAATAAAAATCAATAAAGACACTACATAACTAAAATATAGCATGAATCTCATCATCAGATAAGGTTTTTACAATCAAACCTTTTTCGTCACATTATCACCATTGCCACCCCCCTCATGATCTATATGTGTCTCTTTTCCTTGTAATGAGACTTTTGAGCTTTCATCTCTTATAAAATGTTGATACTCCTATACAATTGTAAAGAAAACATGATCTTCACAAAGAGAGAGAGAGAGAGAGAGAGAGAGATTGATTAACAAACCTCATAAGCACTTTTTGGATCATCCTCTTCCATCCATGACATATCAGGAATGTACACATCCTCATCTTTCTACATTCACAAAAAAGAAACATAAATAAAGTAAACTTATTACTACCTCATAGGGAGCATAAATAATTTAAATGTCATAGCACAAAAGAACCTACACGATTTGATATATCATCAGCTTTATCATCGACAACAAACTTCGTCACTTGCTCATCAACATGAGAACTCTCAATCTGAAAGAAGTTTAATGTGAATAACATATAACAAATCAAATAAAACCCCTGTCATAAAAGAATATGTACTCACTGTTGCATGAAGCTCTCCTTCTTGATTATCTTTCTCATCCTTGTGCTCAATCGTTATATTATCATCATCCATACATAAGACCTATAATTCTAAATATTATTAAACAAACTTGCAAAGATGTCAAAACAAATATAGGCTCAACATAAATTACTGTACCATGGAGTTGGTTGAGCAAAGTGTCTCTTGGCTTGTCTTCTTTTTGCTCCACTTACGTTTTGCCGCTAATGACTTGATACACCATGTGTATAAATCTTCCTCCTTCCATGGATAAGCCACACCATCTATTGTGATGGCCTTGAGCGTTGCTATATTCTCTTTAATGATCCTCAAAACTACATTCTTTCGCTCATTGTTGTTACGAAGATCGCCAATGGCTTCTCCTTTAGCAAACCACTTTCTCACCTCTCCATAATTGACATATAATACTCTATATTGCTCAGGATGCTGTTTTAAGAGAAAATCTCGACCATACAACTTATTTCTCTCTCTCAATTTTGGTGGTGGTGGCCTAAAAATCTGATCATACACAACAGGATCATATCTAGGTAGATCACTGATTGCAGCGATGCTAGAGGGATCCGAAGTTACCCTCTTATTTCCAGAATAATTTGCTCTCCACACATTGAGAGTTTTAATAGCCTCTTCACTAGATCCTCCTAGTAGCTGCTGTAACAATGATTGTGGGCAACTCATACTTGCCCTGACAAAGTAACAAAATCATATTTACGATACAATATTTATAAATTTAAATCAAATAACTGAAACAAAACAACATAAAATCAATTTTAAAGAGTTTTCAATCAAAATTCTTACACATCACAAAAGAGAGAAAGTTTTTGTGTAGAATCAACTTTAAAGAGAGTCCTGAATAAAATAGTAGATACAAATGCTTATACATCATGGAGATCGCCACATAATAGGTATCCATTGTTCAAGCACACCAGGTTTTGTAACTTTTTTTTGTCTTATCACAGTCCAATTTTTTATTAGAATATGACAGCTATCCCAACTTCTCCAATGATCTTCTTCGGTGTGAATAGTCCACGTATTTCTTGGATGTACATCAGGCTTCAAGATGGCAAGTCTTGCCAATTTTTCCTCAGGATTTGATTCCCTTACCACAACATGTTGAAAGACTTTTTCAAGTCCACTATTCATAGAAACTCTCACTATATCTTGTTCCTCTAACCATAAAGGAACATTCCCACATTGTCCTTCCATAAGCAATCTATCTCTGTGCTTCAAGTCCTTTACTTCATAGGCAATGAGCTTTTGGCTTTTAGGTAGTGACATTGGTATAAATTTATGAAGAAGAGAGTAAATAGGCTGGATACAATCCCATGTAAAGGGCATTGGTGTCTTCTCAAGGACACTCATTCCTGTGATTGCATCAATGAGTAACCTTTCAGAGTCATCATCACCTACGATGCATTGTCTGTAGTATCTTCCTCCAAAGAAAAGCATAGACTTCCCATTGAACTGCATTGAGAAAAGAGAGGTGATACAAGCCTTCCAATGTCCGCGTTTATCTGACATACTATTTGTATCCTCAGCTCTCACTACCACATGGGAGCCAACTTTATATATTTCTCCTCTGTACATTACCTTTTCGTATATCTTTAAATCTGCAATTGGAAAGCTCTCTTTCATATTCCAAAACCTCTTTAAAAATATGGACTCCTCAGTTGATGGCTCTCGATAGATGCATCTTTTCCTTGATATACAAATTCCCTTCAAAAGAAGACAATCAATACAAGGTGCACTATGGCCATATTTCAAGAGAGCATTCCACAGGGATCTTGCCTTGGCCACCGATGAAACAACTAAGAGCCCATCCATATGATGTGCAGAACACTCATGCAATTGGTCTTCATTACATGGGACATTGCTGAGTCCACTCATTGAGGAATGTAGATCTCTCAAGAATCTTTGATCAGGTAAGAGACCATCGTTGTCAGAGCGGACAGATTGAAAAACTTTAGTGAAAAACTTCCTCAAATAGAATTGGACGAATGATGCCTCATCGCTGAGATTATTGGTCTTGATGGTGCTATAGATCTTCACAAGACGCTCGAATATGTAGCACCAATAACGATCATGTAGCCCATGCCGAATTATATCGTCAAGAAGCTCACCATTACCTACAATCAAAATGGAAATAAATAGTTATGCTCACACACATAGCAAAACCAAGTAACTCTCAAAAATGAGAGAAATATATATACCGGCGATATGCTCTAAAGGTGATGAATTAGCCCCAAATGCCTCTTCCCTTCGAACTCTCCAAGATTGCAGTAGTATCTTCATAATTCTAATATCCTCCATGGACCAACCATGATCTCTACTGTAGTTATAAAAGCTATGAGCTATATCTACCAAGAGAGTTCCCAAAACATGCATTTTTGGCGAAATACCATTTACAGTTTTTAGGATATATGGAAGGCACCATTGAATAAACTTTTGATTCTCTTCAGCTTTGAAGCACTCAAAGTAGTTACTGGGAGAGTTTGGCCACCTTCCGTAGCGGATAGTGTTGGGCACATCCTTTGTAAGTGAAGACACTGCTGAATCTATCTCTTTCTTAAGAGCGTTGTTAGAGCTTTCAAATAACTGAGCAATATATTTCTTGAAGACGTTTAATGCTAAAGTGTGCATAACATCATACACACAATCAAGAGATATATCAAATCCATATAAGTCAGAGAGCCTCCAAAGTATGGACTTGCCTGATAGGCCTGCTTGTTTCCATGCAGCTTCCTTCTCTGCTTGTGTGCAGCAACGCTTGGCCTCTTCTAAGGCAGATTTCATCTCCTCAAATGTTCGTTGTGGTGGTGGATATCTTGCCTGGTAGCGATTTCCATCATAGACATATCGTCCATCAGGCCTGGTGGCATCTCTTACCAAAGTTGCCTGAGCTTTATCACGACGACAAAACTCTTGTCCTCCATTCTTGAGTATACCTATTTTGCACTGAGCCGGATGGTCGCCGGTAACCATCATGAGCAGTGCACGTATCTTGCAAGACTTGGAAAACCCTTGTGGATTGTCGAAAATCCTGTCTAGTGGATACTCATATAATACATCTATCCCATCCAAAAATAAGCTTTCAAGTTCATCCACCAACGGAGTTAGAAATGTTCCAAATACATCTCCTGAACTTTTTATAATCTTTTTGCAATTTTGCGAAATAAACAAAACTGGTAAAACATCTATGGAAGAACTACATCCAACATTAAGCAGTGATATTTCCACAACACCACAGCTCTTTTGGGTTGTCTTTGACGTTTGAAAGCCGTCCCAATGTAGTAAAATTGCTATATTGCGAGGATCACCCTAGCCAAATGATGACATATATTACACATAAGAAGAATGCAAAAGGAACCTCTAAAAGAGAAGTCAAACTCACCACTTCAATTTTCTTGCGACATTTGATGTCCTGGAAGCACTCAATGCAGATAAAGTTATATACTTCATTCGCAGCATCCCATCCGGTTGTAGTGTTGGATGGCGTTTAAAGACTGGAAATGTAGTGTAGCACTTTTTACATGTTGAATTTGAGCAAACCACAGGCAGTTCATATGATGTACTTGGATTCCAGAAGTCCTTCACTTCTTGAAACTTTGTTCCATCCCAAAAATCGATGATCCTCTGTTCATTGTTGAGTGCAGATGCGTTGTCCCATCTATGTTTGTGACGCCATAGATTTAGCAACTCATGACAGTAGGTACTACTCTTCGTCAGAAGCTGTAACTGAGGACCGATCGGAATATAATCAAAAGAAAGCATAGACTTTCTTGTCTTTTCGCAAATCGGACACTTCTCACAACACTTGGAGCAATCCCTCTTAAACTTTCTAGAAGAGGATCCAGCATTGCATACACATCTTGGAATTTCTCCTACATAGTTATCCTCTATGCTTGGTTGAAGAAGCTGTGGTGGATGTTTTACTCCTAGATTTCCTGTGCAGATACGATAGCGCCGAGCATTAACCATTCCAAGGCCTTTAAGCATGGTTTGCATTTGATCCCAACATGCTGGAACTTGAATACCCCCAAGGTCACCATCCCATGTAGATGGAAGTTGGACTAGCATTTTAGCCAGACTTCTTTTGAAAGAATTTTGAGTGACTCTTGGCCCCCCAAAGTCGCCAAAGAGCAAGCGTAACATTTTATCTTGAACACCAATTGGTAGTCGATGCTCATCCCACAAACTTTGAAGCTCTACTACTCTCTCCACTAACTCCATAAACAAAGTAGAGGACTCATCCTCCTGACTCTCATGGATGTCTATGTTATCCTCATCATTAACTAGCTCCTCCTCACAAGGTAGCTCCAAAGAGGTAAGAGTGGCTCCTTCGTCTGGTTGGGCATTAGATATAAGATCCATGTCACCAACTTCAGATAGATTTGATAGGCCAAAAGTTTTTTTAAAGCTCTCATATTTGCGTATGAGATCTTGATGTCGATAGTAAGTAGACAAGTGCACTTGACGACCTCCTCCACAATACAATGTGCAAGTGCATTGGATGCTCCGATCAAGCTTCTCAACACTCCTTGATTCTCTCTCAATTTGGGAAGAGGATGCCTCTAGAGTTGAAGGCGTTGCTTCGATGATGGGAACATGATGCAATGGAGCTGTATCATGAGAGATGGGCTCCGATTGGACTCTTCTTCTTTTATTTACTGAGGGATGAAGCTTTCCTAGGGAGTCTTGTTGTCGATGTTGATAAAAAGTCCTCTTGGTCACCAAAGCCCAACCACTAGAAGAATGTCTACATAAATAATTGCAAGAGCACTTCCAAGACAAAGTCGAACTCATAGCTGTTAAAAAAAACAGATTACACACAAAAATAGAGAGTTGATAAGGGTAACACTACGAGAAAACTAAAATCAATTAAAGTCCTCCATTGTAACCAAGGGATACAAAAAGCATGGTTCACCCCCAGGAAAGAGTGGTGGAAGAACACATGTAACAATTTTTCTTGCAGGTAAGAGGCTCAACAAAAGGTAGAATCTATATTGCAGAACATCGTGAGAAATACTTTGGGTTCCAAGATAGGAAATCTTGTAGTAATCTACAAGCTAGAGACAAATCTTTCTTCACTAATAGCATTCCTAAATTTAAATACCAAGCAGTAGTGTCATCAATATAGATAGTTAGATACCTTGGATTTACCAAAAAATGTACTATGCACGTAGATAGCTAAGGATCAGTGTGTGGGATTAAGGGATATGTGGGATATTGAGTCCAATTTTCATAAGCACAATTGCACAACCGAGTGTGACAAGTGTTACAATGGCCATCCACGTTTTCTAAACTTTTAGCTTTGCCATTATATTTTGAGTTAAACATGCTAGAGATTTTTAGTAGCGAGAAGTTTTGATCGAAACCAGGGAACTAAAAGGTCATGTTGTTTGAAGTACACATTATCCAAGGAGAGTCGATGCAAATGAAAGCAAAGTTCAATCCCTTGTCTATGTCCTCGTGCTGTAGTTTCTTCATATCTTGTAGTTCCCTATCTTTTAAATGTTGAATACACTTGAATTCTTGAACATGTTGAACCTAGAAGACGAATTAAAGGATCTTTTTCTCGAAAAAAAATGCTTTGAAATGAAATGCCTTGAAAATGCAATGCTTTGAAATGAAAAGCTTTACTTGTTGATAAGCGAACGAATTACGCCAGGCGCTGCTCGGAAAGCCCTGAAGAAGAGGTTCTCGGAAAGCCCTGAAGAGGAGGTTCGAGAGACTCTGTCACAGAAATTAAAGAGCAAGCCTCAATATATATATTATGCTTTGAGCAAGTTGAGTCACTTTCACGTTTTGATTATTAATATTCTGCAAGCTCAGTGTACTACTGATTCCAGACGAGGCCACTCAGAGAAGCAATTAGAGGGGGCGAAGTCCTGAGTTGAAGAGGAAGCCATAGAGAGAAGCTAGGAGTGATCAAAGAGGGATCAGGAGAAAGAGAGAGAGATATGTGTCCGAGAGCTCGAGGGCCAGCTAGGTGTTGAGAAAGAAAGTTATCTGACGAGCTACAGAGAGGGCTCCAAATTAATGTCAGGCTGGGCGAGCAATAGGCGACACAAAAGAATCCCATGTACAGGAGGTCGAGCTCAGGATTAGCATTTGCAAAGATAAAGGCCTACAGAGGACCGGCCTGGGTACGGTGGGCATCTGCTCGGACTGATCAAGCTCAGAGAGCGTGCACCGGAGAAGGATAGAGGTGGGAAACACAGGGGAGGCGAGCTATGAATTGAGAGCCATTAGTGGTGACAAGTGTGCCAGAGTCTACAAAAGGAGTGCATGATACTGGAGATAGGATGGCTGCCCATTGCAAAGGAGCTGGTTGAGGTGTTGAGGATTGCCAAGGAGAGCTAGTGCTGCAGAGGGAAAATTGCAAGAGCCAAGAGCAAGGGGTTTGTGTGTGCACAGTGAAGGGATCTGACGACGGATAAAAAACACTGCTGAGTATACCTGCTAAATCGAACTCGAAGGCCAGGACGTGCTAAATCTGAATTCGAAGGCTGGAAACGGCAGCGCGCGTAGTATATACTGCAACATGCGGTCTTCAATACCCTCCACACCAGCGCCAGCTAGTCAGGACGTCGAATAGCTTCAAATTCAGAAGCCGAGCAGCGGCATCGAGAAGCGGGCCTGCAGAGCACAACAGCAACTGATAAAAGTCGACGTGCAGTAGGCCTCGATTGTGAGCAGCAAGGCTAGGGAATGAACGCGATATTCAGCAAGGGCATGCTAGCGCGCGAGTTCAGGGAGCAGGCTAGAGCTAGGCGAGCTCGATATTTGGCGCCATGGCTGAGTTTAGCAGGCGTATAATTTCTCGCCTGGATGACAGCTGGAGATAGGATAGAGAGAGAAATGAAATGAAATGGAATGAAATGTTATATTAAAAGACTTATGACCTATGACTCTTGATGCTTCCTACTCGTATATTGGTGGCTTCTCAAGTTTATTGGAGAGAATCTAATAAGATCCCTTACCTAAAGTAAAATCCTCCACCACCAAAATCTCAAACAGTGTGGCAAATTCGAACTTGGGAGCTAGCCGACTCTAGAGAGCATTTCGCATAAGCCATGCCGACGAACATCCATGTTGTCGACAACTCAACAACCAACGTTAAAAAAATAATAAAGGCCCCCCTTTCTCTGTCGCGCGCTCGCTTCCTAGCCTGCTGCTCATGCCACCCCCTCCTCCGGTGTTTACAATTGTTCGTGACTCCGGCTCAGTTGTCAGCAAAACTGACCATGCGCCATCATCTGCGCCAAGCCTTGCCCCATCCCTCCTCCTACCTTGCATGCCCGACTTTTCTTCTGGTATTCGACTTTCGGTTTGAGGGTATCTTGGGTAGATACCCACTAATAAAACAATTTGCAAAATCGTGACGACATACTGGTAAGTGCCAAAAGAAATTCATTTGCTGGAATATTCCGTAGAATCCCTACTTCCTTACTTTCTGCCAACACAGACGCATAGCATGCCTTCCCTTGCCCTTGCAAATCTAACGCAGAGAGAGAGAGAGAGAGAGAGAGAGAGAGAGAGAGAGAGAGAGAGAGAGAGAGAGAGAGAGAGAGAGAGAGAGAGAGAGAGAGAGAGAGAGAGAGAGAGAGAGAGAGAGAGAGAGAGAGAGAGAGAGAGAGGTCTCCAATAATATTTTCTAGACAACCCAAACATGGAGGGGAATAGAATGATGAGGTCTTGAAAGTTTATTCTAGTATATCGCTAAAAGCCTCTGCTAAGAAGAAGGATCTGTACAAAGTTAGTAGGATACACTAATAAAATTAGTGGGTTACTGAAGCACGACACATATTGAGCATCCTCGGGGTCAATATGTATGCAACGTGACAGCTGCTTGCCAAAGTACTCAATTAAATGATGTTGATTGTCATAATAATCAATATCTAATTGATCTCCTAAATGACTTCCACATGTTAAACTGATCATTTATAATGGGGAATTGCTAAGGGAGAAAAAGCTAGATTATTGGTTAAGCTAGTAGACCGGCCACAATAGGGATCTAAAGGAGGGTAAATAGGGATCCAAAAGGGGGGACCATCTGCAAAGGAGCAATGTGCACCAATGGGCTTCAAAGACCCTAAGGTTCAGCCCATTAAGACTTCAAAATGCTAAGGTTCCAAAATTCAAAGGTTCTGTCCGAAGGTCAAAAGTCTTGAAGAATACAATGGACTCAGCTCTTCTTACAGCATCTGATGGAAATGCACTGAGTGACTGGATTATAGACTCAGGGGCATCACTTCATGTGTCTCCAAACAAGGAGTGGTTTACCTCTTATGTGACCACTAAAGATCATGTTCGGCTAGGCAATGGGCAGACATGTGAGATCTTAGGTGTTGGAGATGTTCAATTGAAGTTTCAGAAAGGCTCTTCTTTCACGTTGAAGAATGTGAGACATGTTCCCGCAATTACAAAGAGCTTGATCAGCACAGGTTTACTTGATGATGCTGGCTACGTCACCACTTTTGGACAGAACATGTGGAAGTTATCCAAGGGTTCTATGACAGTAGCACATGGAGTAAAGTCTGGAGGACTTTACATGATTTATGTATCAAATGTCTCTAAAAATGTAATCAATGTAACCGAGCAGCCGAACGTTTCTTTGTGGCATAGCCGGTTAGGACATATGTCCAAGAAGGGAATGGAAATCTTGTCTCGTTCTGGTTATTTGCCTGGATTTTCATTTAATGATTTTGAATTCTGTGAACATTGTCTGTATGGTAAGCAAACAGATGTTCATCTTGTAAATAGATCTCCTAGCAAGGTTTTGCTGAAGGATTCAGTGCCAGAGATGGTATGGTCAGGCAAAATGCCCTCATACAAGCATCTCTACTGTTTGGCTGTGAGGCATATACTCACGTTCCAAAGGAATTTAGGAACAAACTTGAGCCAAAGAGTAGAAAGTGCATCTTTCTAGGCTATGGTAATTCTGGTGAGATGGAGTACAGACTTTGGGATCCCGAATCCAGAAAGGTTGTCCGCAGCAATGATGTTCACTTTAATGAATCCAAATATCATTCTAAACCAGAGAGGGTTGAGGAGATTAGAAGATTTGTCTTCCAAGAAGATGGACCTGCACGTGCAAGACAAAATGTCAGGGCTCAAGAGGAGCAAGGACAAGATAGAGTGGAACCACAGGTTGTGGCTGAGCCTGAGCCACCTATTGTGCGTAGATCTGGACGTGTCACGCGACCTTCTGATAGGTTTGTTCCATCTATGAACTATGTCATGTTGACTGATTGCAATGAGCCTTCATGTTACAAGGAAGCAGTGCAAATGAAGGACTCCGGGAATTGGCAATTGGCCATGCAGTCAGAGATGACAGCTCTGCATAAAAACCAGACATGGAAGCTAGTTAAATTACCACGGGGCAAAAAGGCTCTACCTTGTAAATGGGTTTACAGGTATAAGATCACCGCTCATGATAGTCAGCCAAAGTACAAAGCAAGGCTTGTTGCCAAGGGCTTTAAGCAAGAACAAGGCATTGACTTTGATGAAGTCTTCTCTCCGGTGGTCAAGATGACTACATTGAGATGCTTTCTTGCATTGGTTGCCATATTAGATTTGGTGTTGCACCAAATGGATGTCAAGACAGCGTTCTTGCATGGTGATTTAGATGTGGAAATTTACATGCAGCAGCCAGAAGGGTTTGTTGAGAAAGGCAAGGAAGATTGAGTATGCCAGTTGTTAAAGAGTCTTTATGGCTTAAAACAATCACCGAGGGCATGGTACCATAAATTCCACAAGTTTATGCTTTCTCAAGGCTACAAACGTAGTGAGTCCGATCACTGTCTATATACAAAGAAGGCTAAGGATGGCAGTTGGCTGATCCTTATTTTGTATGTGGATGACATGTTGATTGCTGGCAAGCACTTGGAAGAAATTTCAGCTTTGAAGTCAAAGATGGCAAAATCGTTTGACATGAAAGACATGGGTGAGGCAAGTCATATACTTGGTATGCGCATTGAGAGAGACAGATCAAAGAAGTTGATTTGGTTATCTCAAACAGAGTATATTGACAAGGTTTTGCAACGTTTCAATATGGAGAAGGGAAAGGCATTGAGTGTTCCATTGCCACCATATGTGAAACTTAGCAAACAAAATTGTCCTGTGTCTGAGGAAGAACAGGCTGAAATGGATAAGATTCCATATGCGTCTGCAGTGGGTAGTTTGATGTATGCAATGATTGCTACTCGCCCAGACATTGCATTTGCACTGGGAGTAGTAAGTCGATACATGTCAAACCCAGGCAAGAAACATTGGGAGGCAGTGAAAGGAATATTGAGATACCTGAAAGCTACAAAGAGTATGCGTATATGCTATGGGAGTCAGGAGCTAAGTGTAAAGGGTTTTACAGACTCAGATTATGCAGGTGACTTAGACAACCGAAGGTCTACGTCAGGGTATGTCTTTACATTGGCTGGTGGAGCAGTATCATGGCATTCTAGATTACAAGATTGTGTTACTCAGTCTACTACAGAGGCTGAATATGTTGCAGCATTAGAGGCATGCAAAGAATCAATTTGGCTTAATCGACTAGTAACAGATTTGGGAATCAAAGAAGAGATGCCTGTGTTATATTGTGATAGTCAAAGTGCTATACAATTGGCTCGCAATCCAGTTTATCACTCAAAGACAAAGCATGTGGATGTGAAGTATCATTTCATCAGGGAAATGCTCGAGGATAGGCAACTTCAGCTTGTCAAAGTTCACACCACAGAAAATCCTGCTGATCTACTTACAAAAGGACTTCCCTCAGAGAGCTTTGCGCATTTTCGCAAGCAGTTAGGTGTAGGGTAGTACATCACTTCTCTACATCTCTTGTATATTAGCTTGTATAGTAGCTTCTCTCACACTTAAAGTACCACATTGGACTTTAAGTGGGAGGTTGTTGGGGTATAAAGCCCAATGTGGTCGCCCAGGTAAGTGGGCGGGCCGCCAGGTATGTACACATATTCTTTTGTAAAAACCTAATAAGAACTCACTATGCTCTACACATTACATTAGAGCGAGTTCACCATATCGTCGTGCTCTTCTTTTCGCACTCTCTCTCGCATCGCACTTCCGCTCGTACTCCTTCAAAAAGAACCAATAAGAATTAAGCTCTCTAGAAGACTATTGGACGGTCTCCCAAGGGGTCCAATGAGCATTCAACAACCCAATGGCTTGCCTGATTCCTATTGGCCAGGAGGCAAAGGGGTCCAATGAGAGTTTAGTTGAATTAAGTAATTACGTAAAGATCTCACAAAAGGGGAAAGGGGGACACATGTCAGAAGACTATCACTTATGCTTTTTGATTTTCATTGGCTAGGCCTGGGGAGGTCCAATGAGGTGTGAGAATGAGCAAATAGCAAGAGGGGTCGATCAAGAGAGAGAGGGGACTGATTTTTGGAAGGCATTATCACACACACACACACACACTCACACAATCTCATGTGTGAAGAAAAGAAGACTTTGTCTCCTTCTCAAGCTTGTGAGAAGGGAGGCCTAAACCAACAACTCTTGGATTTGTGATGCAAATCCAACCAAGAGCCAAGCTTCAATGCATGCTTATCTCCTCTACCATGCTAATCAATAAGCTAAGCTATGATAATATGAGTGATTATGTGAGGAGATGTACATCTTTCCCGTAAGAATACTCCTTCTTCCTCTAAATCTACTCTCATACCCCGCTAGCTCTCACCATCTTCGAAGGTGTGTGAGGTCTTGGGTCTGAGACCGTGAGGCAATTGATGTTGTGTTTGATAAGTGTTTTGCTTAGTGTATGAACTTTCCATATTCATTGCACTAGCTACTATTGAAGGAACACAAAGAATTGCATTGTAAAATGTCTCTCTTGATGGGAGAAAGCATAATACAAAGCCTTTTGGAAGGGGGACCGGCTCCATGCAAATCCGGTCCTCAACTGTTGTCAGTTGCTTAACTTCTCTCTCTTTTGAAGTATTATTCATGCTATCTAACTAGGTGTTATACTTTTCGTTGCTCTCTCCACCAAAACACTCTTGTTATTCTCATTAGGAAGCTATTTTAATGAAATGCTCACTATGTTCATGCTATTTTCCGCTACACACAAGTTATTAGACAATTAAATGTTACACTGACTTATCAAAGCACAAAAGTTACTGATTAGATTTTAGTTTCATTTGCCATCTCGTGTACTACATCTTGATTCGAGATGTCATCTCTTGGAAACATTTTGAGCGCATATGCACTATGTAAGAGGTTGACATAGCTAAAATATACATGGTGAGATGAAGAATCAGCACGCCAAGTTCTGGATGTGTGTCATGCCTTAAAGGGCATCTCTTGGATTGTCCATATGTTTGAAAGTGTCTCAATTGTTGTCTCTTGGACTATGGTTACCTTTGAGAGCACAACAAGTTGTTGATGAAATTCCAATCCCAAAGGTCATCTCTTGACATGTATGCAAGTGTGGTTTACTTTTGAGATTCCAAAAAGTTGTTAATTGGTTGAGAAAGATGTATATTTCAAGCACTTATTGGTCAATATGTATGCCTAGTGCGGTGCCCTTCTAAGAAGGACATGACCACATAGACAATGAAGCTTTTGGTAGTTTTTGTTAGATTCAAAGCGAGGGTGTCTCATCAGATTCAAGCATCTTGGCTTGCATATTCAAGGCCAGTGGCATTATGCAAAAAGCTAATATGGTGAATATATACAATGTGAAATTATTAGTCGAGGATGATCCAAAAAAAACGATATGCTTGGCAATCTTCTGTTGAAACATATGACAATAGTATGGTATTTGCAAAAGCACGAAAGTGCTTAGCTACCTTCCTATTCAAAATTGACTACATAGTATGTCCAAGTGGCGAAGGACAAAGAAGGTCTAGGTTGTTTTTCTCGGATGCAAAGAGAGGACCTCTTAGTAGATTCAACATCTTGACTTGCATCTTCAAATAGCATTATGCAAAAAGCTGATATGGTGAACATATGGAGGGCGAGATTATTAGTCGAGGACGAATCACGATCCAAAAAAATAGAATGCTTGCCAATGTTCAATTGAAACATATGACAAATGTACGGCATTTACTGAAGCAGTAAAAGCGCTTGGCTAGCTTCTTGTTCAAAATTAAGTACATGGTATGTCCAAGTGGCTAGCTTCTTGCTCAAAATTGACTAGCTACATGGTATGTTCAAGTGGTGAAGGGAAAATAGCTCTAGGTTGTTTTCAACAAAACCAAAGTGAGAGCCTCTTCCTAGCTATAGATGCAATCACCTATGCCAGCATCTTGAAGGATAATGCGTGTCTAAGAGTGCATTGATTGTGGAGTATGCCCAATAGTAGATGTCAAAAAACTCTCTCTCTCTCTCTCTCTCTCTCTCTCTCTCTCTATCTCTCTCTCTCTCTCTCACACATACACACACACACATGCACACACACACACACAATCGGGTTGTATTTTGTGTACATAAGAGACCTTTGGAGATGCACAATGGCCTATATGACGAATGTAAAACGAACCATTGTGGGGGTGCATACTTCTATGTGATGTAGCCAGGATCTCGATAGAAAAGAACTGATAATCTCACCCATCTGTGAAGAAAGACATATCGACGATGCTCCCCACCTGCCCCCCCCCCCCGTCCCCCCCCTCTCTTTCTCTCGCTTCGCCTCCCTCCCCCGTTGAGAGAAAGGGTCACATGTTCATAGTTGTATAACATGAAAAGATGAAATGCTTATGAATAACAATTACATGTCGTAATTAAGTATGAGTAACTGCAATATAGTAAGTGCATAAGAACAACAATATTACTTGTTCTATCTAACAACAACATCTAATTGCTATATGGGAATTTCAAAGTGACTATGATTTTGCTACTTCTATTTGGTAAATATACAAAATTGCTATATAGCAATTGGTTTAGAAGTAAGATTCTTTTTTTCATCTAGCAATTAAGTTAAAAGGTAGTCTTAATTGCTAGTTCAATTGGGCTCGCACACAAGGCTTGCTATTTGCATCTAGCAAATAAATCAAATGTTGGAAGGATTACTATATGGGAGTACGTCTAAAGCTCCTTGTGTTACAGGATATGAGCCCACATTTGCACTCTCCGTCACCAAGGGTTTGGAGGAGTCAAGACCCTCGCCGTTTGCGTTACCTATCGACTCTGAGAACAAGGCCAAGAAGATCAAGCTCTGGTCTTTCGAGCCACCGCATATGCGCACGTTTCACCTGTCCTGGATTTCCTTCTTCACCTGCTTCGTCTCCAGCTTCGCAGCAGCACCTCTTCTGCCAGTCATTCGAGACAACCTTGATCTTACCAAGCGCGATATTGGCAATGCAGGGATTGCCTCTGTCACCGGCTCCATTGCATCACGTCTCCTAATGGGTGCCCTTTGCGATCTCATTGGACCTCGGTACGGGTGTGCTTTCATTGTCATGCTCACAGCCCCGGCGGTCTTTTGCATGGCAACAGTGTCCACTCCCATCTGTTTCCTTCTCTCTCGCTTCTTCATTGGATTTTCGCTTGCAACCTTCGTGTCTTGCCAATACTGGATGAGCTCGTTTTTCAATGCGGAGATTGTTGGTTCTGTTAATGGCACCACGGCTGGGTGCGGTAACTTGGGAGGTGGAGCAACACAGCTCATTATGCCCCTTATCTTTGACCTTATTCGCGGTCCGATGGGTGCCGCAGACTTCTCTGCATGGAGGCTCTCCTTCTTCGTGCCCGGTGTCATGCACATAATTATGGGTCTCATTGTGCTCACTATTGGGCAGGACTTACCGGATGGCAACTTCAAGGAGCTATAAAGCAAGGGGACTCAAGTGAAAGACTGCTTCTCCAAGGTGCAATCTTATCTAGAGCTATATTTAATGTTGAACATTGGTGCAAATTTGTATGTGTACTGAGTGTGTTTGTGTTGGCACCTGCTATTGTGTGTCTAATGTGTTTCTCCTTCCAGATGATGCCCTTTGGCCAATTGGGAATTAGTTCAGTCTTGATTCTTTACTTGTTCTATACATGCAGGTGTTCTTGTACGCTGTTACCAATTACAGAACTTGGATCTTTGCGCTCTCGTATGGGTATTGCTTTGGTGTAGAGCTCACCATGGATAACATTGTGGCGCAATACTTCTACGACAGGTTCAACCTCAACTTACATACAGCTGGCATCATCGCCTCTGTATTTGGCATGGCAAATGTTGTGGCCCGCCCCTTTGGGGGCATCTTGTCAGACTGGGCTGCTCGTTTGTACGGAATGCGGGGCCGTTTGTGGGCTCTTTGGGCAATCCAGACCCTAGGTGGAGTGTTCTGCATTCTGCTGGGGCTTTCTGGGAATTTAGCCGGGGCGATTGTGACGATGGTCATCTTTTCGCTGTTTGCAGAAGCTGGAGCAGGGCTTACTTTTGGTATCATCCCCTTCATATCTCGCAGGTGCATTTTTTTATTGATTTTGTTTTTCTACCGTGCACGGGCAATTCAATATGTGCGTTTATGTCTGTGTTTGATGAGGTTTAACTATATATTGTTCGCTTTTGTGCAGGTCTTTGGGTATTATATCCGGTTTCACGGGTGCGGGTGGAACTTTTGGCTCCATGCTTACACAGCTTATTTTCTTCACAAGCTCAACATATTCTGATCAGAAGGGCATAATGCTCATGGGTTTCATGGTTATTTGTTGCACGCTACCCATCGTCACTGTCTATTTCCCTCAATGGGGTGGCATGCTATGGCCAGCTGCCATTGATGCGACAGAAGAAGCCTATTATGCCAAAGAATGGAGTAGTGCAGAGCAAGACAAGGGCATGCATGCAGCTAGCATGAAATTTGCTCATAATAGTAGAGGGGAGCGAGGTAGGCGTGTGGCATCAGCTCCGACACCTCCGCAAGGTGGAACACCAGTTCATGATTTGGCATGAGTGGGAAGGAGAGATTATGGATGCATTTTGTCCTAACACTAAGGGGAGGTTAGTGTTTCAATGCTTACCATATATTCATGTCTATACTGTAAGACATCAGAGCCATGTCTTGTTGCTCCCCTTGAGAGTACATAAGCATAGTATGTCATGAGTGACGAAGAATGGTGTTTTTCTGTACATTTTTCCCATTGGGGGTAGTAGTGAAGATTCTCTCTCTTTTTTCTTTCTGCTCTTTTTTATTAAACCATAAGTGTTTTTAGGGTCTTTGAGCTCACCAGATCATACCATTTTTGGCATGTTAAAACATGTTCTAGAGGAGAAGGGAGAAAGGCGTGCAAATTTTTGTGTGCGCCTTTGTTTAGTTAGTGAATGGATCTGTCCCTTAAAGAGCAACATTGACTTCCTTTACATTTCGTTTAATATGAAGCTTCACCTTGTTTGAATGGTGTCGGTGTTTGTGATTGGGACATGTCTGGTAATTTCAATTTGTTTGATTTCAATGCGAAACAAGGTGAAAATTCACTATGGCCTACATAAGGCTATCCATAAAAATTTCCTAATAAAAAGCTTCTTTGAGAAAAATAGAAAGTGACACTATTAATTTTATACATGTAGTGTCACAATATAATATTATGTTCTTTTGAAAAAAATGTCACAATAAACTATTTACATTACAATATATTATAAAAGCATAGAAAAAATGCCCTTAGTTAAAGAGTTGAAAAAATGTCAACACCCTCTCACAAGAGTCGAAAAAAATAATCTAAAATTATCATTAGCTTGTCATGTGGCATTAATCGACAAGCTTTTTTCAATGGTCCAGATTTGCACCCAAAAATCCACCTTTCATTGAGGACGACTTATGTAGTCCAAAAAATGGTAGGTCTTACATATTTCACTATAACGTGCTACCTACATTTTTTTTCTTTTTTGGCCTCTAAAGGCCTTAGTATCCATATGGATGAAGGTCGTTCCAATATTGTTGCTTGACATGTGTTCCTAGAAAGAGCTTTAAAATGTTTTGAAGAGAATTGAAAAGAGAGAAACCGTGTTTTTCCAAATGATCTTTCCCAAAACCATGTCCTTTCAAATGATTTTTCACAAAAGCAGTGTTTAGCTTTTCAAAATTTTTTGGAGGGGATGCAACCAATTGTTTAATATAATAAATTTTCAAACATTTTTGATTCTTTTTATATACCATTAATCATTTTAAAGTTAACTAGATTCCATAAAAGCATGACACATTGCATATAGGCAAGGCCATCTGCGAGGGTCTCTGCTTCAGCTGAGGAGGGCGTGCATGAGCAAGGGAATGCTCCGGGTGGCTTTGCCTGGGGTTACGGACGCTCCTATTGGTTCAAGGAATGATGGGCATGGCGGATTTGGTGTCGTCGAGGAGGTGCCCTGTTGTGTAAGTGTTTGGAGGTTGTCCCTGAGGGGAGGGGCCTTGCCGATCTTGGTCTTGCTCTTCGGCATCAACCTCGCACTATTGATTTTTGGGCAGGGGGGGTGGCGGCTGCCCCTCCTTCCTTCGGAAGGGAATGAAGTCCGCCAGGGAGATATGCGAAGGTGCAGTTGGTGGTTGCTTGGTGCAGTTGGTGATTCCGTGCTTGTCTATTGGTGTTTTGTCTGGCTCGGTTATGCAGGGGTGGCAGGCCTGCATTTTCCTGATGGCTTCATCGATCTTCCCATTGAAGGTGCAAGGCTCTCCTCAAAAGTGTGGGGTGGATGTGTTGTCTTCGGCTTGGATGTGCTTTCTTCGACTAATCTCTTGCGTTGGTGATGGAGCTCTCAAGCTCTCCCCTTATGGCGGTATGTTCTTCTGTTCATCTTGGTGCTCTCTCTTGTAGTAGCCTTCCCGAGATTTGGTGGCAAGATGGCTCCCCTGTTAGCCGGTACTTTGTAATTCTTTTTAGTCACCGTATGTCCGTCTAAACTCATGGATGCCATGGCTTGGGTGAGCATGGATTGCATTGTTTTTTTTTTTTTTTGGTGATTTTCAATATATTTTCCACTCACACTTTGTGAGTTTTGCCAAAAAAAAAAAGAAAGAAAGAATAAAATTCTTTTGATTTCCCAAATGCAAAAAGCTTAATCACTTTAGAAAACTACAAATCTACATTTGTTCTAACTACTCGATCCAGTTTAGTTTACTGGGTTCATTCGCCATTTCATTAATTAATTAACTAAGAAGATTCCTTCTCCCTCCCCTTGTGAAAGCAAAAGTCTCTTGCTCAGTGGTTCCCACGCCGTGTCCCCTCTGACCCTTGCCGCTGTGCAGTCGATAGCTGCCCCACTGCATCGTTGCACCATCTCCGCCTGCAATGCCCCCAACCCTTTTGGTAGTGTTTGCAGCGATGCACTTCCCCTGGCATGCTCATGTGTTGCACCCACGTTGGGGCCTGCACACTCGCCACCTCTTCTCCTCATGCGTCACCAGGGAATCCTCTGCACACAATACGTGAATCCCCGGGTCTTGGGCACTATGAAGAGGTCACCGCGCTTCTTTAGGCTCGGAACAGCAATCTGGTGGTACCCACTTGCAGGGCTGATGCCATTCGACAGAGATAGGTGATTGTTGCTTTGCCCCTGCGCCCCTCAGTCTATTCTGCGCTCTTGGCCATGCCGATCATCTCTCTCTCACCACTGTCGCCCTTTCGAACTATTGCTTCCTCTGCTAGGTATGCAGCTCCCTGGGCTCCATCGCCTGCATCATCACTCCCTTTCTATTCGCCACTGAACAAGGTCACTCTCACGCAGTTTGTTCTGGACAATTAAATCGACTGCCAGCACAACCCTTTGCCGCCTGATCGCCATTGCAAAGATATCTCTCTCTCTCTCTCTCTCTCTCTCTCTCTCTCTCTCTCTCTCTCTCTCTCTCTCCACGTGGCGACGGCTCTCTTTTTCCCTTTCAAGCTTTTCCAAGGATCTCGCCCGATTCCGTTTAATTGACCTGCTTTCGAAGATTAGGACAACATACTCGGTCCAAAACCCCAAAACCCCAAAATCCTATTCATTTCTCAGATTCGGACCGGATCTCTGAATCTTAAAGGAAAAGAAGCCTCCCCCTACTCGTCGACACAAAGCTTCTCCACCTCTCTATCTCTGCCATCGCCTTCACATAGACGGTTTCTCTCTGTGTTTTTTCCATCATGCTCATACATATCAAATATCTCTCTAATTGTGTCCTTAGACTAGGCCATGGCTCTCAACCATGCCCTCAGACGCCAAGGCTCTCTGCATCTTCCACCACAAAGCAAAGTTTGTTCCTAATCAGGATGCCTAGCATCGCATCCTTACAAAGGCACTAACAATTATGGATAAAGCACCATCTCCAAGGACCCCTTGTATCCAGATGACTGCAATAGCAAAACAAATTCTCTATCTCTACCTGCCTTGGCTTTGACACACAACATCAAGATGACCGCAATATAATTTTTTTTTTCTTTGTCTCTGTCGATCTTGGCCCTGACAAACATCCTCTCTCTCTCTCTCTCTCTCTCTCTCTCTCTCTCTCTCTCTCGTGCACGTGCCATTTTCTCCTCAAAGCCCTCATGCATCTTAGTAGATTTCTATCCAAACAAATGGGTTCAAATTGAGCAATCTTACTCACTTTGAAATCAAGACATTTGGTGAAGGGTTTTATTTTTTATTGTATCCAATAAGAACAACAAAAATACAAGTTCATTTTAGTCAAGATAAAAAGAGTGAGGCAAGTTAAGGCAATGCCACTTATGCACGCCAAGAATGAGTTAATGCCAAATTTTCATCTCATATTGTAAATGTTTTTTTTTTTTTTTTTGGCCCAAACTCACAATGGTGAGTATATGATTTGTGGGATGATTAGAAACATTGGTAGTCTCATATTGTAAATGTTAAACCAAACATCCTTTTAAAGTAGATTTTTAAATCTCTCTCTCTCTCTCTCTCTCTCTCTCTCTCTCTCCCCCCGTCCTCCCACACACACATATATATAATCATCTCATCAAATACATTAACTAGTTACGAAAAAAAATTGATATGTTTGGATTATTTTTTGTGAAAGAGTACTTTTATATAGTGACATGCATGATTCTTTGAGGCTCCAATCTCCCTCCATGGCAAATACGATAGAGCAAGATGTATTGTAAGGAGACATGCTTTTAGATCCTTTTTAATGAGCTTCTCTAAGAATGCATAACAATTAATAGCTCAAAGTTTTTTAAAATGTGTATTTATAAGCTTTGTAAGTGACTTTTCAATTAAAAATGATAATTATCTATTTCTAATTTTTGTACCTTAATTGTTATGGCTAAAGTATGTGCACTTTTAATCATAAATAACAATTAATACCTTAAATTTTATAAATCTACCCTTTACATTAACAGCTAAGTAAAACGTTTCTTTTAAACACTACCCCTCTCTCTCTCTCTCTCATATTATTATATGTTTTAACCTTTTTAAAATAGATTTTTAACTCTCATGACCCCTCAATAGCCACTTTTTTGCCTTTTGAAGGCCCATGTGAAGACTTCACCTTGTTCTTGTAGATAAGAGCCCATTCTCTTAAAAGCTATATTGACATACCTTTTGGTGTTGGCCTAAAGGCACGAAGGGACCATATTTGACTAGTGCTATCGAGTCCTTTCAAATTTGTCAAAAAGTTCTGATTTGCCACATCTTGAGTACAAGGAATGCAAAATGAAGACAACCTCCTTTGGCAAACGTTCATTTTGAGTGTGTGTGCAAAGTAGTGTTTAGAAAAGTCTGTCTTAGCTCACTATCGTGCCGCTTTTGAAGTCCAAAAATATTGATTGAGAGGGAGAGAAAAAGGAAAAATCTTGCTTAGATTTGAGGAACATAGTGTAGAACTAGCAAAATTTAGCTCATATTTTCACAACTAGTATGTGACCCGTGCGTTGCCGCACCTAGAAAATGCATGTCTTCTATCCTTACAACTACAAAGGTGGAAAATTAGATAGATTCTATTTTTCTACATGTATACTCTTTTGCCTTTCAAAAAAATGATTCACAACATCTCTCTATGGATTCTAAAAAAAAAAAAGAACATGCAAGAGGCAAAAAATATTCCTTTAACACTAGTCTGGTAACCTAACAGGACATAAAAGTGTCCTTTCAAAGTTTTGGGAAAAATTTCCAAAACCATAGTAGATCCACCCATTTTGAAAAGTCCTTTCATGAGCTTATAGTACAAGGACTACTACATATGGCAAAAATGAGAAACCTGTAAAATTTCTCATATCTTGGTCACAACAAGCCTCCAAAGTTGATGGGCCAATGCATTTTGCCCAAAACAACCTTTTCTTACGGTTGATTGCATATAAATAAGAGTGGGGATTTTTATAGGACATGAGATAAGATGCCCAATTAACTTCAATGGGTTGGCGATCAGAACATATGGTTGCTTTTTCCTCACTATTTTTTTTGGGGCAAAAAAAATAGGTACAAAAAAGTTGCATTTTTGCCATTCTGCGGACCTATCATCAAAGTTTCTATAGTCACTATCAATATTGATACTATATACATGTTTTCTTAGTTTCCTTTGGGCCATTGGATTCAAAAGAAGCCATGGAGCATGTCAAAAATAATATTGGATCTCTTATTAAGTGGAACTTGGGGACAATGATGAAGTGCTAAACATAGCAAACATGACCAAACTGGGCTTAGCATTATGACCTCTAAAATCCCAAAGGAACTACTCAATATCTAGCCAAATTTGTAGTTTATGATTAGATATGGTTACTACCTACAAAATACACATAATTGGTCTACGAAACTAGCAATATTGAGAAAGCTATACCTGCTACACTAAAATGTATCGTATTCTTCAGTAATAAAAAAACTCAACCATCATCATATTCTATGCTATATAGCATATTAGGTCCCCCAAAACTCACGGAAGATTAGATTTATGTTACATGCTACTTACACAATCAAAATTGCATTTGGATATCAAGAGAGGCACGAACAAAATAATAAAAGTGCTAATTTTGGCCAAATAATAGGATTATGCAATTCTTAAGTTGCTCATAACATTCAATTTTAACACTTAGTTCTCCCTAAAAGCATCAAAACATGTTGATAACTATGAAGGCTTATCCTCTAGCAATCTAAACCTCACAAACATGAAGTTTAGAGTGGTATAGCTGCAAAAATTGGAGAAAAAGCCAAAAACAAGACCCGTTTTTTCACACAGTTTAGGTTCAAAAATATTGTGCAAGAGTAAGGTTAATGGTGAGATCGATATTCCAAAAAAAATGTCAAGTTTTTTTTCAGCTCATAAGACAATTTTGTGGATATATAGCACCTAGAAATTCACTCTTCAAATAATTCAAGCAAAGTGGTCACTTAACAGGACACAAAAGTGTCCAAGGACTAAAAGTGTCATGTTACCATTCTAGTGTTAATACCAAGTTTGACAGGTTTTCACATGTTATGTAGGATTTTCTAGCCCTTATTCAATGGATCTAGGAGTGCTTTATAGCTATTGAAGAGAGATAGAGAGAGAGAGAGAGTCTGATTGTCTGAGAAAAAAGAGAGCTACATAAGGCCTTCCAACTCCATGATGAAGGAGACTTTCACCTTGAATAGCTTCTCTAAGGAGTTGCTGCACATCTTTGGCCATGGAAGACGATCATGCCTATGTGTACCACATCTGAGAGATGCAATTGGCCACGGATGTGCATAAGATGTGTAGTGCCATCATCACCCAATGAGCCATATTTTGAGGAGTACCATCGCCACTTGGTTGCACTCACATCAAGCTCGTATGCTAAAAATGGATGAATCCAAGCCTTTAGAAGAGGTGAAAAGAAGCATAGCTCATGTTTTCTCATAGGATGACATATACATCAGACTCAACATTCTCGAGTCAATGGGATCGGCCCCTAGCTTGATGTAGGAAGAGATGAAGAATGGTTTACATACATCAAAGCATGTTATTGGGCCACTAGCCTTCAAAGGATAATCTCCATATCCATCTAACATTCAAGCAAATCAACAGTTCAAGAAACTATTAATGTGTTAGCCATCATGCAAGGTCTAGAAGAGGGAGAAATTGCCTCTTCACCATCATCATTAGATGTTGGATCAATGGCACCTTCAACAAATAATGTGTAACGCAATTCGACACCTTCCCCTCCCTACTAAAAGTCTCAAAGCTTTCATCTCTTGTAACATTGATTTTATGTATTGCAATGCTGGAAAAAGGGCTAGGTTTAGTGCAATCACACCTAGAAATGTATTTGAGTGTACGCTTATTGTGATTATATGAAGAGTTTCTAAGTTTTTTGGAAAAAATATTGTGTATTTGAGTGCTAAAAAAAACCTAGGTTTAGTGTGATCCCACTTGCAAAATGAAACCTGCAAAATAAAATAAATTTGCCTTAAAAATTTCTCATACGTAGGATTTTCAAGCTTTTGGAAGAAAGTATTGTGTATCTAAATGCTAAAAAAACCTATGTTTAATGTAATCTAGCCTACAAATTTTCAGATTTACCTCTAAATTCTAGATTTGAAATTAAGAACTTCTACAAAGTTTAGACAAATTTAGTATAAAAACCATCAAATACAATAAATTTGCCTCTAAAATTTTGATAGGTAGGTTTTTCATATTTTTGAAAAAAGCATTGTGTACATGAGTGCTCAAAGAAAATCTAAGTTTAATGTAAATATAGTAAATTTGCCTCCTTGAAAGTGACCCTAAAGAGTTAGAACCACTAAAAATGGGGGTGCTAAGGGCCACATAAGTGCATTCAAAGAGGCTACATTTGAATATGGTGTACATGTTGACCAAAATATTTTAAAATAGGATGAGTTTCTTAAAGAGCCCCTCAATAGCCATTTTAGTTTGCTTATGCAAAATACTTGCATGATGCCACATGCCTTTGAGATATAAGGATACAAAATTGTTTCCGTACATGAGCCCTCACCTTGCCTCATGTGAAAACTACTCACAGATTCCTTACCCTCATCCTTCTCCTTCCAAACATATGCCGCATCCTAAACTACAACATTAATACCATCAAGAGCTTGTTGTGCTTTTTTCAGTACATGATCACACTTAGTGTACATGTTGAGTAAAGCATTTTCAACCATCATCTGTACATGATCACACTTAGTGTACATGTTGAGTAAAGCATTTTCAACCATCATCTGTTTTTTGGGCTTTTCCAAGAGCCCTTGATAGGAATCTTGTCATGAATTCTTTCATTCATGTCAACTTCTTAAATGTTGGCATTGGATAATACTAACATACCTTCAAGGTGCAACCCAATGTTGACATTATTTAGGCCATTTAATAAGCAAAAAAAAGCTAGTTGTACTGGCACACGAAGCAGTGACTTGGATGTGAGTTTCTAGGAAGGGAAACTATGAGTGATTATTTCTCAAGTTCCTTAGTGAAAGCCTGAAGATAGACGCCAACAAAACACACTCTAGAGGGATCCACAAGGTAGAAGCTTGAGGACTTGCAAGTTTTGCTGACTTTGGAACCAATTAGTAGGGATGAATTACAAATCAGAGAGGAGGCATTCAATCATCATCATGCATGCAAATTGAGAAAATCAAAGTTGAAAACCCTCAGATATAGTAAATTTTCTTCTAAAATTTCTCATACAAAATAATTTTTTTGTGGGATTGGCCCTTGATGGAAACCTCTAAATTCAGTAAAAATCTTCAAATTTTGGATGCAAATCTCTAAATTTTTAGAGGAAAATTTTATGAAAATCATGTAAAAATCTTCAAATATAGTACGATTGCCTCTAAAATTTCTCATATGGAGGTTTTCTATGTGTTTGGAAAAAAACACTATATGCTAAAAAAAAAACCTAGGTTAAGTGTAATCCCACCTACAAATATTGAGGTTTACCTCTAAAGTCTATATTTGAAGGTGAGAAAACCTACAAAGTTCATAGAAATTAACAAGATGAACTATAGATCAAAGAGGAGGCATACAATCATCATCATACACACACAAACACACACTAAGAAACTCAAATATAAAAACCTTCAATTATAGTAAATTTGTCTCTAAAAGTTTATCATATGTACGTTTTCCAAATTTCAAATTTTTGTGGGTTCTCCAAGAGCCCTTGATGGCAACCTCCAATTTTGTAAAAACCTTCAATTATTAGAGGCAAATTTTAGAAAAATCACGTAAAGACTTTCAAATATACTTTTCTCATTTGTAGGTTTTTAAGTTTTTGAAAAAGAGCACTATATATCCGAGTGGTAATGCTAGGAAAAAGTCTAGGTTTAGTGTAATCCCACCTACAAATTTTAAATTCTAAATTTGAAGGTGACTAAACCCATGAAGTTTTTAGAAAATCACAAGTGCTCGAAAAACCCTAGTTTTTGTGTACTCCCACCTACAAATTTTGAGATTTACCTCTAAATTCTATTTTGAAGGTGAGAATGCCTATGAAGGTTATAGGAAAAAACCTAGGTTTAGTCTAATCCCACCCACAAATTTTAACATTTACCTTTGAATTTTAATTTGAAGTTGAGAACACCTACAAAGTTTAGAGAAATTTAGCACAAAAACCTTTAAACTAGCCTTTGTTCGTGATTGTCTACGGGACCACTACACACTCTCTCTCTCTCTCTCTCTCTCTCTCTCTCTCTCTCTCTCTCTCACTAAATCCCCACACACCCTCTTATTCTCTCTCGCCACTTAGTAAGACTCTCTCTCTCTCTCTCTCTCTCTCTCTCTCTCTCTCTCTCTCTCTCTCACTGACACACACACACACACACACACACACACACACACACACACACACACACACACACACACACACACACACACACACACACATGTGTCTGTATAGGAGAATTTTGAGGTTTTTCTTATTATAAAGCCAAGTCATGGGCTTGCTTAGCTCACACCTAGTGCAACTTGTAATTACATTGAGTTTTTGGCCGGCCCTAGACCTTTTTCATGGTCACATGGGTATGGGTTCTTTTTGGGTATGCATTATTTTGACCTCACTTAATGGAACTTTTGACTCTTAGTTGAAGTAGAGTATGGTTTTTAAAATTGGTTGTTTTTCTTGCCTGCATAATTACACGTGCGACGTGTTGGATCTGCAAGTGGGTTGATTCCGCCCTATTCTGGAGTGCTTTTCCTGCCATTACACATGGCCCCATTCAATGCAAAACGCCATGCAACTGGTTGATTGGCCGTGGAGCTGAATTCACATGGACGAGTTGTGGTTTACTCTCCGCTTTGATCATTCAATCCTATTTAAAGGTGAGGGTTTCCCCTCAATTAGCAGGCTTATGTACATTCTGCCAGTAGTTGATGTGGTGAGGTAGCCTTATTTGAGCGACTATACTCTGCGTGTGTTACGCTATGGCTAAAGGGAAAGATAAGCAACAAGCTTTGGAGGTTCATTCTCTGGCTTCTTCTTCTCAGGTGGAGTTCTTTGGCTTGATGGGTTAATTTTTTAAGTTAGTACCTCTTTGCATGATAATTGAGAGCATAAGGACAATTCTGAATGTTTGGCGATGTGCTTATGGCATGGGTTTGCTTGCAGTGTTGTTGGGCAACTCTGGTCTAGTTATGTTTTTTCAAGATAAAGTGAATATGGATATGTGTAACTACCTTAAGGAGCTGGAGCTTATATCGGTTGAAGATGGTTTACTGAGAATTGGTTGGGTGGGTTGCTTGGTATGGAAAAACTTCTCACTGGTTTGTTTGATATCCTGCATGAAGGAATATATTGTGAAAACCTGGCTTCATGTACATATGCTGATCTGATAAGATTTTTTTGAGTTGTTTTTCCAAGGGATACCTATGGTTGGTATGCTGAGTTGTTCGTTTCGAATGAGTACTTTTGGCAAGTATGCAGCTATGACCACTCTTTTGGCTTTCTCCTGGGCTGGCATGGGTTTTATGCTAAACTCCTTTGCTCCATTTGGGATTCAACCTAAGGGTCACTTAACCTGGTATAAGGCACTTCTACCAATTATGCAACTGATATGGGGTTGCTTTGGTTAGTACTATAATAACTTGGTGTTTAGCCTTCTAGTTTAGTAGATGTAGCTTAACATTAGGTTCTCTTGCCTGATGCTATATACCTTAGCATAAATGGTTGTTTAATGTTTATGGATGACCAATGAAATTTTGCTAACTAATGACTCCTCAAATTAGTGAAAGGCATGGCTGGGTTGATAGGATTACCTGTTCTTTGTAGGACTCTATAGAAATACCTATTTATGTCAGGGACATAGACATGATCTGGGTGTTTGAAGGTTTGTTTGTCTCCTGGTATCCTTTTCTATAAGAAGTAAGTGGGAGTCAATTTTGTAGGACCAGACTAAGGGTGTTTTTGTTCTCAAAAACTGGTTTGGTTGGTTCTTTACTGTCTCTGCATGTTACATCATACCTTAGCTTGTATGATTACTACTATAGCTTTTAATTAGTAAGAATCTCGGGTTCCTCGAACCTTGTTAGAATCCAGCCATTTACTTGATGGTGTTGCCTCACGATTATGCAGAACTTGTCAAGGTCTTTTCTTGTATACATGAGTGTATATGAGGGTTCGATACTAATAAAGCCGAGAATATTTTTTTATTGTT
>NW_028221395.1:99335-160315 GCF_014529385.1 Adiantum capillus-veneris | reverse complement strand
CACAAGATTTGTTATCGGCTACGGTCTTCAACAAATACGCATGGTGATGCCAAAGGGTGGATCTATGCACGACTGGTGTTCTTGTTGTTTTACATCTCGGAATATTTATGGCAAAGTGAATCCTTCAATGCCTCGCATGTAGTCAGAGACGAGGAGGATAAGGATGACTTCAAAGTTTCACCACGATTTTATCAAGTGAAAGAGAAAATAATTTAACATGGATATGAGATTCCTATCCCGAGTGGGTGGGGCAATACCTTTCTTATTCCTCAAAGCAAAAAGTTTCTGACCAAGTGGGTGGACTTGTGGTGGACAATGGCAAAGGCAAGGTTTTTGCAAGAGAAGAGAAGCATGGAAACAAGTACATGGGGAAGGAGGGCACACCCACTGCCTAAACACCTTGCATGTTTTCCCAAATCTCATTATTGCAGGGTGGACTCATGAGAGAATGATCGAAGCAAAAGCGCGCGGAGAAGACATCACCGACAAAGATAGAGTACTCATATACCTAAACAATATTGTATAGTATTTTTCTTGATTTATATTCTTTGTAATTGATAAATTATATTTTCTATTTTGTAGTGCCTTTCCTTTATCTCTATGTGGTCAAAGGGTCGTCACTTTTGCACGCACCAAATTGATAAGCTGCATAGAACAACCATGGACTGTGGCATCATGGGAAACTTTGACACAGATTGGATGAAGCCAGGTATTGTGGAACTATTGAAAGGATACTAAAGGTTAATTTTAGAACCTTTCATATCTTTATCTTCGAGTGGAAGTAGTTTGCAAATGTGTCAGATGACATGAGAATGACCTCTACATGGTGAACTCTGGTGTGCATCACGCATGGGAGGTATGACAATTTAGTTTTTCCACATGATTGTGAGCATGTGAGTGACTACCTTTTTTATTATTATTTGCTTGTAACATAATTATACCCATGTTACTCACTTTGAGCTTCTCTTCTATAGGTCATCTATATCCCAACAATCCACCAAACAAAACTTTGGTTTGTAATTCCTGTAACACCTCGGGGGAGAACCATTTTTGCCACTAATGAAGTGGAGACCATCTCCAACCCTCTTTCACCTCCTACTTTGATGAGGGGGAGACAGAGGAGAGGGAGATTGATGAATCAAGTCTGGTGGCTGCAAGTCTTAGCGAGGATGATTGTCCATGATGATGAAGATGATGAGATGGAGAATGAAGAATTCGAAGCTGATGAAGCCAACGCATCTACAAAAGACATTATATTCTCTCTTTATGATTTAGGAGCCATGGGCTTAGAATTGGATGATTTTCTTGTAGAAATCTTTTGGAAGATGATTCACAAACTTTTGTATACTTTAAGTTATGAAATTTTTTTGGTCGTGTCATCCATTCATCTCTTTCCCCCCCCTTCCTCTCTTTAATTTTGTGAAGCGTGCTAATTTATTTTAATCATGTGACAGTGATTAGTGTAGCTCTAACCAAGTGTAATCCCACATAGCTAACCATTGTCCATATTTTTATACCTCTTTATTAAAAATTTAATAATTTTCATATAATATTCTTTATTTTTATTAAGAGAAGGAAAACACCAAAATTTGAGGGGGGGGGGGGGGGGGGGGGGGGGGGGGGGGGGGGGGGGGGGGGGGGGGGGGGGGGGGGGGGGGGGGGGGGGGGGGATGGTATGTTAAGCCAAAATGTGAATGTGAATGTTTAGATGCTAAATTGCACTTCAAGAATAAACGTTGTAATACTCATGGCAATAACAAAGGTAACTATCACGGTAATAATTGCAAAAATAATCACGGTAATATTTGAAATGCAACCCTCTTCCCCCCCCCCCCCCCCCCCCACCTCTCCCCGCCCTCCTTTCTCTTCCCTCTCCAGATGATTTTGGACCTTCTTTCTACAAAACGTGGTAAATGACTGCGGTAAATAGTTAGAGATCTTCATAGTGAAGGTATTTCATATTTTTAAGGCTCTGATTATTGGAAGGACTTAAAAATACAACACCTCTTGTATTCCATACACATATTCAAGAATGTAGTACTGCACACCCTATGGGACCATATATTGGAAAAAAAGACTCATTGGGGTGAGGGAGGATTTTAGAGCCTTGAAACGTCTCCCCACCTCCACACACCACATCGATCTCCCAATGGGAAGATTGTGCTTCCTAAAGCGCCGCCATGGATGCTAACCAAAGAAGAGCTAGATCAAGTGAAGGATGCCATTGCATCTATTTGCACACCAACAGGATACATGAGGTCACTAAAGGGAGATTTCACAAAAGAAAAGAAAGGTGGAAGCATTCAATTGTATAAGTTGAAGTCCCATGATTGGCACAGGATGCTACAAGTAATTCTTTCTCTCTCTCTCTCCCTCATTTTGTCTAGATATTAATGTGTGTGTATGAATTTCTCTCACTTTCGTGTTTACTATTTTGGCATTGTAGTTCATTTTGTCGGTGAGTATGTGCATATGTCGGGACAAGAAAGTGAGGGAAGTTATTTCCAAACTCAGAAACCAAACTTTTATATGTACACAATACCCTCAACAAGCACTTAATTAGTGTACTCTTGTGTGTTTTCATATAGATTTGTAAGCTCCAAAGAAATTGAATAGATGCCATCCCTGCTGCTCAAACAATTGTAGTCGAAACTGTGTGTGCCATTGAGGATGCATTTCCTCGATCAATTCTTCTTAGCCAAATCTGTCTCTTGGTTCATGAGGTTGCGGAGATCGTTATGTGTTGAGTATTGCATGCACGATGGATGTTCTTTTTAGAGAGGTTTTTAAAGACTCAAAGATTTTGTGGCTACGGTCGGTCCCAGCCAGAGGCATGTATGGCCAAAGGGTGTATCATGCAAGAGATGAATTGTTTATATTTCAAAGTATTTGGCACAAGTTGATCCCAATGCCTCGCATGTGGTCAGTCAAGGAGGATGCAAGGATGAATTCACACTTTCCAAGTGAAAAGGGAAAAGCATTTAACATGGATATGGATCAATCTCAAGTGGTCAGTAACTTTGTATCCTCAATGCAAAGGTTATGACCAAATGGGTGGACTTGTGGACAATGGCAAAGGAAAGGTTTTTGCAGGAGTAAAAGCATGGAAGCAAGCACATGGAGATAGGAAGGCACCCCCAATGCCTCGACACCTTGCATGTTTTCCATATCTCACTAGTTCCAAGTGGATTGATGAGAGAATGATAGAAGAAAAAAGCATGCAGAGAAGACATCACACACCAACAAAGAATGGGAGTATGCATGAGGTTGCATACCAAAGGTAGAGTACTCGTATACTTAAACCATATTGTATAGTTTTTTCTTGATTTTATCTTTGGAATTGATAAAATATATTTTCTTATTTTGTAATGCCTTTCCTTTAACTTTATGTGGTCAAAGGGTTGACACTTTCGTACACCCACCTTGACAAGCGTCGAACCACCATGGATTCATGTGGCATCATGGGCATCTTTGACATAGATGGTGATGAAGCTAGGTACTATGGGACTATTGAAAGGATACCAAAGGTTAATTTGAACCTTGCATACCTTCATCTTTAAGTGCAAGTGGTTTGCAAATGTGTCTAGATGGCATGAGAATGGCCTCTACATGGTGGACTCTAGTGTGAATCACACAGGGAGGTATGAAAATTAGTTTTTCCATGCAATTGTGAGCAAGTGAGCGAATACCTTCTTTATCCTTATTTGCTTGTCACATTAATTATACCAATGTTTCTCACTTTGTACTTGTAGATGGCTGATACAGTCTCACTAGGTGGGAACCGACTCCTGTGAGACGAACAGTGGATCAGTCAGTAATTACTACGGCAGTTACCATAGTAATTCCCAAGGCATATAAATAGGACCCATTACATTGTAATCGGGTTGGCATTTGTCGTGGGCATGAATAGAGTCATTTGTCGGCTGTACTTCTGCTTAAGATTTTGATTCATAATCCTTAACTCCTGAACTGTTCTTGAGCTACATCATCTTTAATTGTTATCTTTCATTTGTAATCCTAAATACAGCAGTACATTATACTCCAGTCATACATACTTTCTACTCATTCTCTCTGAATCTAAATCTGAATATCATTCTCAATACTTCAGTCTGTTTCTCATTTCAGTAGATGTATTCTAGTTCAGTTTCTATTTCCTTGTCCAGTCTACTGTTTGAACTAACACATCACCCGTAGCTGTAAACTTCTAACACTAGAATTAGTTATCTAAAGAGATCAGCTCCAATTCCATTTTGGAAATCACGGTGGCTAGAACTATTGCTCGTTGACTAGAAAACTCATCTCCCAGTTGGAAGTTTCTCACCTGCAATAATGGCACCCAAAACCAGTCATGGCCGAAAACCATCCTACTGTGTTGACCCTATTCCTCAGGACTCAGAAAGAGACTCTAACCCCAAGCATGAGTTGGTGACTGACACTGAGGCTCAGGAGGAGAACAGTCAGGCTGATGAGGCGCAGGTGTCACAGCATTCTAGTCAGTCCAGACACAGAAGGGCAGAAAGGGAAGCATGCAAGGCTAAAAGTTCTTGGTCCAGACAGGGGTACGAGGGTGCCAAAGGCAGTAAAGGAAGTCACCATACTTCCAGTAGACAAGCCAGGGAGGACACAGAAACTGAGACAGAAGCCAATATTAATTGGGATGCAGATACAGACAACTGTAAGAAAACTCCAAGGAGGCGTCCAGACTCTACGATGAGAAGAGGAAGGACCAACGGTGATCGACATGATTACACATCCTTGTTGAAAATCTCTTTTCCAGTGTTCAAAGGGGATAAGAAGGATGATCCGGATGTTCACATCCAAGCTTTTGAGCAGTATGCAAAAGTGAAAAATATTGATGAGGATGACTGGGGTGAATACTTTCCGCAAACACTGAAGGAGGCAGCGAGGAAGTGGCACTACCATTACCCGGCTTGCCAGCTCCGATCCTATAATAAACTACTTAAATCCTTCAAACTGGAATATTCCGAGAACAGAGGTGCTGAGGATATTCTTTGTGAACTGGTAAGATTAAGCAGAGGAAATTGTCAGTCCGAAGCTATGCTGAAAAAAATCAAGGAGCTGACAAGATAGCTGCAGGAACCACCATAAAAAAAGCGACTGCGAGCATGGTTCTTGAATGGCTTTCACAGCAAGAAGCTTAGGGAGCAAGAGGTACCAGCACCGACAAAGAAATTCAATGATTTGGTGCAACAAGCCTTGAAGCTAGAACAATAAGCTAAGAAGGAAAAGGGCCATAGGAAGAGGAGGTCCAGTAGTAGCAGTCCTTCTACTGATGGCTCTGATTCAAGCGGAGTTTCCAGTAATTTTGAGAGTAGCTCTGATGAGAAGACCAAGGATAAGCCTAAAAAGGGGTCTTGAGCTAGGAAGATTGAAGAGATGGCTCGGCAAATTGCTGAGATTAGCGAGACCAGAAAACCGATGAGAAGAATGGAGACTTGGTGTTCAAATGTAAATCTATGGACCATGTTTCCAATGAGTACCCACAATGTACTTATTGTAAAGCCTGTGGCCATTTATGGAATAACTGTGGCATTTGGATTCATCATTTCAAAAAGGGCAAAGACTTTTCAGTGGTGGCATTTATCAATGCCTAACCAGTAAGAGTGGAAACTGCCAACACTTCTCAAGAGGAGAAACCAGGTACCAATGATACTGGTCCATGGCGCGGTAGATACCAAGAGGGTAGTGGCCGGGGCCGGGGGCGTGGTAACTTCTAGAGCCGAAGTATGAGTTGCTATACTTGTGGAAAGTATGGGCATTTCATGGCTCAATGTCCAGACACACCTGGGACTGCGGCTACTGAGGTGAGGATACCAAAGCCAGTTCAAGTACGAGCAGTTACACGGAGCAAAGGAATAGTGATTGAGGAAATCCGAGAGATTCCAGACAAACCAGTCACTACTGAAAGTAGAAAATGGGCTCAACAGAGAGAAGTATGAAAGGCTAAGGGTAAAGAAAATATGGTTGATGAATGGCAAGAGCAGAGAGAACTCGCAGCAAAAATCACAAAGGATTTAGCAAGAAGCTGCCAGAGCAGCCAGAGAGTTCTGAAGCATGAGTCATTCAGAAGATACCAACCTAATCTACTAAGACAGATCAGTAAAAGCCTAGCATACCTGAGACCATGTTGGCTGCAGTACAAGGAATGATTGAAGAGTTGGGAGCTGATAGAGGAGCTGAAGGCACTAAAATGAAGGAATGGCATTGTGAAGATATTACCAGCTCTTCAAGCTCCAACAACAACTCTGATCATGAGAAAGAGTAAATTCATGTAAAAATCTATGACAGAATCCAGAAACTCAATGTGGAGCTGGAAGACATTAGAAGAACTTTGCCTCAAGGAGCGAAATTCATCAGACAACGAAGGAAGGCTGAGACGAAGGCCCAGACAATTGACTGGACGGCTGTTAGACATTATGAAGTGCCGCTAATTTAGGTAGATTATAAAGTTCAAAAAAATGGGAGCCACTTTCGAGTGTCATTCTTGATGGAGGAGCAGGAGTAAACATCATGGGAGTACATCTTGAGCAGAGGATGGGCATCACAAACCTAAAGCCAGCACCTTTCAAAGTGTAGATGGCAGACCATCGAGTAGTGCAAGCTACTGGTATGATAAAAAATATGCCGATACAAGTGGGCAAGGAGAACTTCAAGACCAGTTTTCTAGTTCTCGATGTGCAAGGAGCATATGGAATGCTACTAGGGCGTCCATGGTTGTGAACGGCACAGGCTGTTCACGACTATGCTAATCAGACTCTGACTCTACAAGGGTCTAGGCAGAATCCAGATTCAAGAAAACAACACTAGAAGCTGGAAAAAGGAGCTGAGACCTAAAGAACTATCCCAGAAGTATAAGATCAAGAAGATTGAAAGGATGTTAGCAACTCTAAATATTTTTCCTTTAGCGAAAATTGATCTTAATGCAGTTCTACTGAACAAGGAGCAGGTTGAAAAACAGAAGAAGCAGTTCCCAGACCAGTTTACTGAAGTCAATTCAGGAGAACATTCAGTTCAGTTAACTGCAAGGCCGAAATGATCCATTGAATCCAGCACGCCAGATGAGCCAGCACATTCTAGGGAGGACACGACAAATCAGAACAGTGATTTGGAACTCAGAGGACTGTCTTGGGATTACGCCAAAGAGTCAACCAAGAGAAAGGGCGGTGGGCCCAACTGGTTACTCCCAGATGATCAAGAGATCGAGGAAATGGCATCTAGGCTCTGAAGACAACCCTAGAATGATCAAAGTTGACAAACATCTCAACTCTACAATGAAGGAGAAAGCACACAGAATGTTCTAGCATTACAAAGATGTCTTTTCCTGGGAACACACTGATCTGAAAGGGGTGGATACAGAGGTCTTCCAGCACAGGATACCACTGAAGCTACATGCCAGGCCAGTAAGACTGCAGCGGTACCGAATGAATCCCAATCATGCTAAGAAGGTCAAGGAAGAGATTTACAACCTTCTCAAAGCTGGGTTCATAACTGAAGTAGCCAGTAGCGATTGGTTGTTTCCTATTGTAGTTGTTCCCAAGAAGAATGGGAAGTTGAGAGTATGTGTGGATTATAGGAAACTCAATGCTCAAACCATCAAGGATCCATTTCCATTGCCTTTCACAGATATGTTGCTTGATGAGATTGCACGGTATAAGATGTACAATTTTATGGATGGATATAGTGGCTACAACCAATTACAAATTTCTCCTGAGGATCGGGGAAAGACCACTTTCATTATAGAGTGGGGAGCATTTATGTATCTGGTAATGCCATTTGGACTACGCAATGCACCAACCACTTTTCAGTGGTGTATGACGGAGATATTCAATGAGTTTCTTCATCGGTTCCTCTCCATATTCATGGACAATTTCACTGTATATTGAGATGAGGAACAACATTTACTATTCTTGGAAATGGTTTTTAAGCGTTGTCAGGAGAAGGGGATTTGTCTAAATCCATTTAAATCTGTTTTCCTAGTCTGGAAAGGACAGCTACTGGACATGTAGTATCTCGCAATGGATAGAAATGGCCAACGAGAAGATCCAGTGTGTTCAACAAGCCAAGGTGCCCAGGAATGCATCTACGTTAAGTTCTTTCTTGGGATATATTAACTTTTACAGAAGATTTGTGCATAAATTTGCCTCCCAAGCTGAATCCATTTAAATCTGTTTTCCTAGTCTGGAAAGGACAGCTACTGGACATGTAGTATCTCGCAATGGATAGAAATGGCCAACGAGAAGATCCAGTGTGTTCAACAAGCCAAGGTGCCCAGGAATGCATCTACGTTAAGCTCTTTCTTGGGATATATTAACTTTTACAGAAGATTTGTGCATAAATTTGCCTCCCAAGCTTTACCATTGTATGAGCTCACAAAGAAAATTAGCAAGTTCAATTGGACTGCTTAGTGTAAGGAAAGCTTCCAGATCTTAAAAAGTGCCATATATTAACTCTTACAGAAGATTCGGCAACCAAATTGGGATGTTATCTTCCATGTACATGTAGATGCTTCGGGGCTGGCAATGGGGGCGATACTAGCCCAGCCAGATGGAAGGACTGACTATTCTGTCTACTTTGCCAGTCGCAGATTTAGCGAGGCTGAACAAGGTTATACAACCATTGAACAAGAAGCTCTAAGAATGGTTTTCAATGCTATGAAATTCAGGCATTATTTGCTAGGAAAATTGTTTCATTTCGATGTGGATCATCAGGCCCTATTATTCTTGATTAATAAAGTCATTATTCAAGGTAGGCAAATGCGGTGGATGATGTTCCTTATGGAATTTGAATTTTGAATTTTGAATTTTTCATAAACCTGGCAAGAACCACTGTGGCGCTGATTTCCTCTCTAGGAGTAGGGAGGGCTATTCTAAAGTGTCTTTAAGAGACGAACCAGTGGATGCTGAATTATTTTAGCTGGAAGCGGCAGAATCAGTTGATCCTGAATTATATGAAGTATATTAGTTTCTTTCTCAGGGTGGTTTCCTAGATGACTGGAAGAAAAACTAGAAGAAGGCTCTGGTTATCAAAAGCTTAAAGTTTACCATCATTGGGGGCTCACTCTACAGATTAGGTGTCGATGGTATTCTTCGTCGATGTGTGCCTATGGAGGGGAGAATGCAAGTTATCTCAGAGGCGCATAATGGAGAATCTGGTGGACACTTTTCTACTGATGTTACTTATAAGAAGATTTTGCAGGCTGGTTTATGGTGGCAAACATTGATATCCGATGTCCGAAGTTTTTGCAAAACTTGTGACATATGTCAAAGAATAGGTAGACCCACAACTATGCAGACGTGACTTCCTTAACACCAGTACAACCACTGGGTGTTTTCATGAAATGGGGTTTGGATTTTATGGGACCTTCTCTTTATTGATTTAGGAGCCATGGACTTAGAATTGGATAACGCTTCTTGTAGAGATCTTTTGGAAGATGATTCATGTAAAAATTTTGTATATTTTAAGGTATGAATTTTTTTTGTCGTGTCGTCCATTCATCTCTCTCTCCCCCCTCTTTGTCTCTCTAATTTTGTGAAGCATGCTAAATTATCTTAATCAAGTGGGAGTGATTAATTTAATTGATAACAAAATATCTATAAATTTTTTGGAACAATTACTAATGAAAAATAACAAATGCTTTGCATTTTTCTAAGAAACATAGTCATTATGAAGCGTTATGGATGCAAGTGGAGCTAGCGTTTTGTGTTGTGCACAATGCAAGTGTGCTTTGAAGAACAGCTTCTTTACTGTGCTCCTTGCTCAACACCTTTTCATGATAATAGAATATCTCTTTTGCACCACTACATAAAACCTTTGAGAAATATGCGAAGAGTGCATGGATGCAGTCGCTCGGGTGAAATCTGTGTGCGGTAGTAGAAGTATTAATAAAGACGATAATAAAAGAAAAAATATCCTCCGTAAGTAAGAGAATGAGAAAGATTCTTGCAAAAGTATAAGGCACGTGCACATTGTTGCAAGATAGAGCTTGAAGAAACTAACATAGCTACTACCATATGGTAAAATGTGGGCACACTTCATTCTATCATGCCCATGCCTTGACAGAAGATGTCCTCCATGTTTAGCTTCTCATCCTTGACAGTGCTTGCTTTACATGGAGGCGCATGCATAACTTTTGGATGGAGCAGGCATAACTTTTGCCCTGCCACCCATCAACCATATTGTACTTGATTCACTTTTTTAAAAAAGTGCAAAGGTAGATAATAGACCCAAAATAGTCACCCACAAGACGCATTGTTTGCAAAATTGACAATTGTACACATCATAGGCAAAATGAATTGATTGGCAAATGTAATAATGATAATTGTACAACATCATAGGCATAAAGAATTGATTGGCAAAAGGAACTGCGGTGACAAATGTAATAATATACATGGTTCAAAAAGACGTATAAAATCCGTCTCATGATACATAAGCTATGAGAAACCCTAAACTAATGCTATCTAGCTACGGCTAAACTGACGTCGTCTAGTCAGACGTCTCATCGCGTCCAAGCGGCGTATCTGTCGGATTCTGCAAAAAAAGACAATAAGACAGCTTTCAGTAAGTATAAACATATAACGACATTTATAAAACAATACAAAAAATAAAAAAGAGTAAACCCTAATACTAACCATGCCGCCGCGAGAACTGAGAATGTCCATCAGGGCGTTTAAGCCCTTCCTGCCTGCGTACTCGCGCTTGTACGGTGTGGGATCACGTCCTGTCATCGACCACTGTCAAAACATACAAAGATTTCATTATGTTAGAACTAAAAAACTCATAAACCCTAAACTATAGAACATGCATAAAGAGCAATGTGAAAACACTTACAAAATCGGCCTCAAATGATGCCCATCCACCGCTCCCCAAGTGGTGCGAGCTCCCTGCCTCTACTCGCGCTCTGGCTGCATCCTTTTGTTGCTTCCACTTGTCGGGATTCTCGCGCGCTACTTTCTTCGCATTCTTCCAATCTTCTTTGGCCAGCCAATCTGGCCTGTTCCACCCATTCTTGATTGCTTTTTGCACTTCGGAACACTTGTGTTTGCAGTATTCGCGCATTCGAATCTTCATCAGGTCTTCATTGAAGCGCTGATCCCGTGTTGGAACGGGAAACTCATCATGAAGTATGCTGATGACTCTGTTTTTTAAATCACTTGGTACTTCACTCCATTTGTTTAGTATGTAGTGTCTAAACAGCTGAGAGCAAAGACCACGCATGCGCGAGATCACCTTCTTGCCGTCATCATCCATGATGATGCCGCCGCTGATGTCGACGGAGTAAGGCAAGCCCTTTGGCCGGTGACGCGTGAACCTGGGTGTCCCGGCAGGGGTCTCTAGCGGCGTGTCGATGGGGGTACGGACGTCAGGTGTCTCCACCGGCGTCTGGGCCCCGAAGCGAGGAGTGTCGAGTGGGGTGGCTCCTGGCGGAGTAGGTAGAGGTGTGTAGCTTCTAGGAACAGTCAGCCGTGCAAAACCTGGCATAGATGGCGATGCTGTGGCTGGTGTGGGGGCGGGCAAAGAAGGGGAGGGTAAAGAGGCTCGTCGAACACGAGGCGGTGTGGAGGCATCGGTGGCGGAATCCCCACAACAACCGCCACCGCCACCACTAGAGCGCCGGTGTCTAGACGAGTGTGAAGCTCATCTCGTCCATGCCGAAGCTTCGGAGCGCGCCGAATGCTCCGAAAGAGAGGGAGATGCGGATGGAGTAGGAACGCACGATGATGCGCCAAAGCGATGACGCTCCACGTACCACTGTCTCTGCTGCGGTGACAAAGAAGAAAGAAACTCCTCATCATCCATACCTGCATTAAACACACGAATATTTAAACTTAATATTGAATGAATAGAGTAGACAATGATGCAAAGACCATTAAATACAATGACGTAAGGACGCATATAAATACAATGACGCAATGAATTGAGTGATAGAAGAGGCAAGTCGAAAACTCAGAATTTTCAATCAAAAGATGTGAGCGCGAGTAGAAAAGAGCGTTATACAACATGGAAGGTACTTAGAGAGCCAGAGCTTTTACAACACGGAGCAAAATTGTTCAAATACAATATTTGTGGCTTTAAGAGATCTCTCTCTCATCCTCGCATAACTCAGCATAACTTCCTATATCTATATAGAGCTCTCCGTTTAAACACATATCCTCTGTTTCATTTTGTAGCTCCTCTGCATGCACCCCATATAGAGTAGTAGCATCTTGATGCTCGTCTGGCACCACCGCAGCGGCTTCTGATTGAGCATCTTCTCTGATCTCCTCCATTGATGTCGTTGTGATTGGCACATGGTAGCCTTCATACGTCCTTGCACTATGAGGGGCTACCTCTATGACGTACCACCAGTTTGATGTAGACTTTGTAGGATGAAATATTACCTGCCAGAGCCACATAACTTACATGAGAGCTTTCAAGCACATAACTTGTAAAAGGGGGATGTTAACTATTTACATACTTACTTGTTCACAATGCTCGGGTAGTACGAAAGTGTCTCTTAGGTCAGTCCATTTCTTAGTAGAATCCACCTCAAGAAAACCAGACTCTCCTCTACGCACAGTAGCGTTGCGACCCTCCATGATTATCTTGAACCATTGCACGGCGAACAAGTTGACAAAAAATCCTCTGTAATCGATCCTCAAAATCTCTTGCAGCGTGCCGAAGTAAGTGAGTTCCGCCACCACAGGATCTGCATCAGAGGAACGTCGTCGACTAGACTGTTCAAATTTTGCCATGATTCCACAATCTTGAGTAAAACGCTTTTTGTCGATTCGTTCCACCCTAAAATGTCGACCTTTACACCATGCTGCTGTGTATGACTTATACTACAACGAACAAAGATTATGAGTGTCCGTTCAAACGTTTATAAATAAAGTCACTTACTAGTCGTACATTGCAAACTTACCTTGGTCGCGCAACCCCGAGAGTACTCCCACTCTTCTTCAGTCACTTCGTCACCGCATTGTTGTGCGCTTTTCAATTGGTTGTGCAACCATCTTAAGCTCATGAAGGTTGGTAGGCTCTCCAGAACCGCTGGATAGTGCATCGGTGGTCGTCTTCCCCGTCTCCACTCGATTCGTGCCCTTTGTTGCTCTTGCTTTGCATCCTCATATTGTGAAATCGACTTTTGCATCACTGGATTGTGAAGCATGCAAAATCGGTTGATTTTAGACTCTAGATCTTCCGTCATCTTCTTCTCAACACCGAGATTGCACATGACAATCCCAGATATGCGCTCATCATCTATGGTTCGCCATAGCGTGTCCCGGGATTTATCAAGTCCGTCTAGCCACTCTCCAATGTACACTAGGGACTCTGATACCAACCACCCTTCTGCCATGCTACCCTCCGGACGTGACTTTTGACGCACATATCCCTTAAGCGTTTTCATGAAACGCTCTAAGAAGAACATCCATCTGGAATGAACTGTGCCAGCTATTTCCACCTCATCAACTATGTGAACAAGAAGATGCACCTGAATGGTTAGCATTGTAGTAGGAAAATGTTTCTCAAACATGCACACAAGCTCCGCAGCATTTAGTTTGGCGAATGGTATGGAGTCTATGTTGATCTCCTTTTGTGAGATCCATTGCACCAGCTTTGCAAGTTTGTGGATTGTGTTACGGATGTCGAGAGACAAACATCCCTCAATGGCAACCGGTAAAATAAACTGTAAAGTATGTGCAGCAATGATATTAAAGTCCACATTTTATGCAATGATATTAAAGTACACTATGAACGTACCTCACACATTTTATGCCAATCGTGTGACTTCAAACCGGTAAGCTTTCCTTCTTTAGTAAAACACGTTCGGAGCGAGTGCATTACGCCAGTGGGGGTCCGCAAAGATCGAATGGTCTCTTTTACTTTGTGTTCTTGGGCTCCTGTGAAAATCCATGGTGCTTTAGGGAGTTTTTTATCGGCTTCACTTTTCATATCATCATAGATAAGCCTTTCTGAATCCATGATCGTCTCGATCATTTCATCAATCTCGGGCTCAAACATTGCCTCGTTGGGAATGTGCTCTGCATGATCGTCCCCCGAGCTGTCAGAGGCTACATCTTGTGGCCTCACATATGCTGCTTGACCAAAGCGCCTGCGAACACGTCTATTGGGTTGCAAGATTGCTGCTTGTTGGCCAGCGTCAGAGTCCGACGAGTTATAATTGGCAACAACTCGATCTATAATAGATGGATCGAACTCGCCAAATTCGCGAACATGCTGCAAGAAACACGTCTTGTCCGTCGCACAGCATGCTTGCATTGATAACAAGGACATAAGACCCTCGTTGAGAGATAGGTGTTTCGGTTGGACGGTCCCACATCCTCGTCGCTACTCATAATGAGGATAAAAAACTTATAAACTGGACAAAAAATTTAATATTCTATTGGCATTCTTCGTCTTATCTCTCTCTCTCTCTCTCTCTCTCTCTCTCTCTCTCTCTCTTTACCTCACATTCTCTAGTCATGTCCAATCCCCGCACACCTCGGTCTAGAGGTGCACGGAGATCAGAACCACCGGGTTATAATCTCGTCTTTATTGGTCAATACCTATATTTGTGGGTACAAGAAATCTACACACCCACGTCTACATGATACTGCATGTAGTGGACAAAACCCCTTTGCCTCTTCTCTAGTTGTAGCACTTCACTTCATCTTAACATCTTTTCACAGTAGATCTTTTCACTGTTCGTCTAACTCTAAACCCTAAACCGTAAGTAATTCTTGCGTGGACTCGATCTAACGTAAATAAGCGTAAATCTAAATAAACGTAAATCTAACTAAAAGTAAAGCTAAATCTAATTTAACGTAAGTCTAATGACTAGAGGTTGTCTAGATGGTCATTGTGTCGGGGATGTAGTGACTCTTGCCGCCCTGAAGATCCACCTTCTTCCCTATCTTCTGAAGACATTTCACCAGTACTTTTGGATCGACGGAGCCCACCATGAGTAAAGGCAACAATACCCTATATTCCATTGAGGGCTTTCTTCACCGGCTTCATGCAGGCATCGTAGTCTATGGAGACCTAAATCTAATCTAATATAACGTAAATCTAAATCTAGCTTAAATAAACGTAAATCTAGTTAAAAATAAACCTAAATCTAATTTAATGTAAGTCTACATATAACCTAATCTTTAACGTCTTTTAAGATAGTTTCCTACGACGTTATAACTCTCTTCTTCTTGTGTGTGTACGCGTGTGTGGATGTGTGTGCCAATAAAAAGAGATAAATGGTATAACCTTTCTATCACCCATGCCAAGTATGATAGATTGATTATGCCATTTCCCTCTTGAATAATAGGTTTTGAGTTCAACTCCTCGTCGGCTAGATCTTTAGGTCTTTTAATTTTAATTAGTTTCCTACGACGTTAAATTAGTTTCTCTCTCTTTCTCTCTCAATGTGTGTGCGTTTTTTTGGATCGTATGCATGTTTTCTCTCTCTTTTCCTCTCTCAATGTGTGCGTTTTTTGTTTATGCATGTTCTCTCTCTCTTTTCCTCTCTCAATGCGTGCGTTTTTTGTTTATGCATGCTCTCTCTCTCTTTTTCTCTCTCAATGTGTGTGTGCATTCTTTGTTTATGTATGTGTGTGTGTGTTTTTGTTTTTGTTTGTACTCTCTCTCTCTCTCTCTCTCTCTCTCTCTCTCTCTCTCAAAAACACTATGTGTGTGTGTGTATGTGTGTGTGTGAGATAGAGAGAGAGAGGGAGAGAGAAAGAGGGGAAGGGAACATGAGAATGAGGAGAGGGAAGGAGCATACCTGGCTCTCCTTCCTCTCCTCGTGTGTGTGTGTGTGTGTGTGTGTGTGGAGAAGAAAAAGAGAGAGAGAGAGAGAGAGAGAGAGAGAGAGCGTTACCTGCTCCTTGCTTGAGGGCGCCGAAAAACTCAGATCTGAGATCTGAGTTTTTGGACGCGCTCGGTTATTTTTTTACCCCAGCCGGCGTCGCTATGAGCGTCGCAAATTTCTTTGTAAATTTGCGACGCTCATAGCGACGCTCATAACGACGCCGGGAATTTTTTTTTTGAGCGTCGCTGTGTGAGCGTCGCTAATATGAAGAACCTCTTGTAGTGTTTATTTGAAATTTTAAATAATATTCTTTAATTTTTATTAACAAAGGGAAACACCAAAAGTTGAATGTTTAAGACGATAAAGCGAGGTTTGGTACTAGATGTGGTAATTATAACGATAATAATCATGGTAATATGTACGGCTATACCCACAATAATATTTGAAATACAAAAGCCTTCCTCCCCCCTTTTGGACTCTCTCTCTATAAAACGCGATAAAAGCGCACGGTAAATGTTTTGAGAATTTCATAGTGATTGTCTCGTGAGAAGTTCGAAGCTTTCCGCAAAGCTTTAGGCTTGCTCCCCTTTGTGGACTGATCTTGTCCTCATGGCATGGCACTTCCCTATACTCTATGTGGTAGCTCTCGTTCACCGCATCACTCCCATGGGGGATACGTTACCTGCATATACATGTGGTAAGTGATGTGTGTGAACACACTTAGGATCCCTGTGGCATTTTTTTCCCTCATTATGAGGGTTTTTTCCTTGTGCATTTCTATGCCAACGAATTGTAAAAGTTTGTTATCTCCATCCAAATCTTCAAGTGTTTGCGTTTTGCTTGGACAACAAATAAAGACTACAAGCCAAGGGACGTCTTACGTGCCTTGTAATTTAGGGGGAGACATGGTGAGACTGTCTAGCATAGTTATGTATGGCAATTTTGCATAATGTGCATTTTATGTTCTGCATTTCACTTTATGCCATTAGTGTAACAAAATATACTTCTTTGCCTTGTACACTCGAAGTCCAATTAATTTTTTCCATTTTTGTACACTACAATCCACTATATGCGATAAGCATTCTGTTTCTCAATCGCAATAACATATCAATACTAAAGGGCACCAACAAATATCTAGAGCAAGACCAACCAATCAAGACTAGTCTCGGTGAACGTTTTGACAAAAAAGACTTTGACGTCAAGGTTGGCCATTGGTCATCACCCACAGCTCCCATAAACTCCGGTTATGGGATCCACGAAGGAGAACTTTAGGCACAAGAGCAGAGATGCGCGCTGTTGTCGGATCCGAGAAACATAAATCAGGACTAGAAAAATACGTTTTTCCTAATAATCAAAGAATATAAGGGAAAATATGAAATTATATCTGTTTTTAGGTCAAAATCTGAAGCTTTTGCCTGTATTCACACTAAAAATTGTGTAGATTTTTTGGTTTTCTTCAAGGCAAGCTCAAAATCTAACCAGGATTTTATGATTTTAGCCGGTTAAAAAACATTGTACCCCGGTTTTTGGCCTGCCCAAAGGGCTAAGGCCATAGTACTGATGTGTTCCCTTTTTGTTAGTGAAAAACCTTATATGTATTTTAAAAAATCAAATAAAAAATGAAAATGTTTGATTGGTGAGTGATGTAGTGAGCACTCATGAGAAAGTTAGGAGTGACAGTGAGTTGGTGACAATCACATGTTTTCTCTCAAAAGATTATATTATTGAATGTGCTCGAAATTAGAGTTTGGCTCCTCTTTTCTCATGCAACCACCACGACCAAGTGTCCGATTTGTAAAAATTTAAAAGGTTTTCAATGATTGGTTTCTAAAGTTAGAGAAAGGAAAATATTGAATCTTTAATGAGTTTGGGGACGAGCGCACGAGTGGGGAGAAATTTGGAGAGATTCTCTCTTTCTATCTCGCACCCTCTCATGTTTGAGGTGCACTCTCGTGTTGAGTAGTTTGCACCATTGCATGAGGTACTTCTTGTGTCGATGGTTGCCCTCAGTTTCATGAAGCGAGGGACGTATGCGAAGCATGAGCAGGAGGAGTATTAGCAGCAAATGAAGCTATGCATGCAAGAGCACTAGGCAATGTGGCGGTAGTATAGTAGCCGCTCTAGTAGTACCCTACATTTCTAGCTGGATTAGACTCACTTCTATAATGTTGTGCAGGCGATGACCTTGATCTTACACTCTGTGAGCATGCCTCATGAGTCATGACGATTCACGCAACGACTGAGCCTGCAGATTTTACGCCAATGGATTATGGGGCAGTTGCCTTTGACTTCTAGGTTATATTTTCTCGAGTCTCGCATGCACTCTCCATTTCTCTAAAGGGGTTCCTGGGCCTCGACTAGAGCTACCTACTAATTCTATCGCCCTGCGGTAATATTAGGGAGTAATGGGTCTCCTACGCTCGGGGGATGATTTCCTTTCTTTTCCCTGCTTAAAAAGTCCCCTCTCCCCCTTAATCTCTCTTTTGCGGTTTCTTCTTGCAGAGGGCAGCGGCAATAAGCTCTCTCTCTCTTTCTCTCTCTCTCTCTCTCTCTCTCTCTCTCTCTCTCTCACACACACACACACACACACACACACATAGAAGACACCTCAAAATCTTCGCATTCTCCTGCACTCTTTGCCCAGGCATCTCCCTCCCCTAAAATCTAAAGATCTCTCTCTCTCTCTCTCTCTCTCTCTCTCTCTCTCTCTCTCTCTCTCTCTCTCTCTTCCCCCTCAAAATGTCACACCACAATTTTAAGAATAGGCACCATTTGGATAGACCAAGTGAGGGTTTTAAGGGGAGGACCAGATGTTTTCCCTCACCCCCGTTACTGTTCTCTTCTCAAATCCGGCATTCTTTGGCACTATGGTAGCTTGGGCCATCCTCAACAATGGACTTTTGGGTTGTGTCTCTTCGCCAAGTTCTGCCAATTGCTCGGTAGGAGTGTTTTTGCATTTAAATCTAAGTTTCTGTGTGCGAGCTACGGGGCATGTGTGTGTGAGAGAGAGAGAGTAAGTGAGATACATTGGTCATTCCTTCTTCCTGCTTATACTCCTATGTGTTTTACAGATATATTTTTTTAGGAGTGATCTCGTGACATCTTGCTATCGTGGTACAGATTCTTGCGTTATTTGTCGTTTTTCTTTCTATAGCATGCTATATTTTACACATAAATCTATTCGTTTTTCCAGCATAGAAAATCATTAGGATGCTGGCAAGGGAGAAATCAGCTGAATGGAGAGGTGCAATCACATAGCAGAAGCTCCCGTAGATTTACTTGTCTTGTAGTGAGGGTTGAAGCCAAAGAAATAGTATTTGATAAAAAATCCAGAGCTGCATTGCAAGCTAGAATTGACAAACTTGCACATGCTGTGGATGTCACTCTTGGACCTTGAGGTAAGGTTTCGATTTTTCAACTTCAAAACATAACGTTGTAGTACTTTGAATGATATCTGGCATATGATATGTTAATGTTGACCACGCCTTATCTGTGTGGTGATCTAAGAAATTGTCCATGTTTAATCTTGGTCAAAAGCAAGCAGAGATGTTATAAGGCCTTACTACGTTACAGGACATTGCCATCGGCATGATCGGTAATACTCAATCAAATTTTTAAAAAGTAATTTTTTGTTTCTTGAGAGGTTTCACCAAATTTTATTCTTGCTTGAAGCAGGTGCTAAGTTCATAGCCAATGATCTTGGCTTGAAGCCTGAAAGTGTTACTGTTGAGCAGTTGGGGATCGCCTAGAAGGGGACAATGATCCAACAACTCAAAGACCATTATCGTCGATGCAGCCACCAAGGATGAAATCCAAGCTCGCATTGCTCAAATCACGAAAGAACTTGCAGAAAGTGACTCTCATGTATATAACCAAGAAAAGTTATCGCAGAGAGTGGCAAACTGCGTTCACTTCTCTTTTTTTTTCCCCCCCAAACAAAGCTGCGAAAGTTATAAAAACAGAAAAGAGGAGACAAAGTTAAGACCGTGTACTATGCATAGTTCACTTCTCATTGGTGGATCCCATCAGTGGGGGTTCGTTTAAGACCCCATGTCCTTTTGTGTTCAGGTGAAAAAGTTTTCTCAGACAAAATCAGAGACCGCGATTGTACTTGTTATGCTTATGATTATGAGTTTTGAAGTCTCCGTGTCTCTGGATGCACGCCGGTAATTATTAGAAATTTGGGGAGATTGTAATCGTATTTTGTAGTTGGTGCTGCGCATGATTGAAGAGCGTGTAGTGTCTGTCCACTAGGGCTCCCCTTCTGCTCATATAGAAGAAGACGAGCCATCGCAAATCTTTATATTTTCTAGTCAATCCGTTGCGTTTGTTCGATGATCTGAGTCTGAGCGACATCAAGCGTCGATGTAGCTCATTCATGCAGCAAGAGCATCAGTGCTGTATCCGGGCCGGACCATTTTCGTATTCATCATGGAAGTGCTTCTCACGTCCCTGTTCAGTACATCAAAGCGCGAGGATCTGTTGTTGAGGAGCATTAGTGTGCATGCGTCATCGGAAAATATAGTCAACCAGCTGCAGCACGCAGAGGTACGCGTCGACGAAAACTTCTTTGCAAAGCACCCTTGGGATATTTTGAGGAGGCCAGGTAGTATATTTCAAAAGACTGTGGCTGCAATTTGTATGAGTCTGTCTGTGACGTAGTGTCTGGACGTGCGATATATCTCTGTTGTTAAAAACGCTGCTTTGCATGGCGCAGATGAGCGCAGAATCGTGTTGATAGCCCGACGCAAATTCAAAGGTGAGAAGAGGAGGAAGCGCCCTGAGCTGATAACAAAGGACGGTTATCATTGGAAACAGCAAGGCAGATGCTGGAGACGCCACATTCATGCAGCTGCAGGATCAGAGGAGGTTATCTCTCGAAGGTATCTCACTTATTTGAGGCTCCGCAAGCGTATTCGTAGCAGTGGGTCTATCACGGGCAGGGATGACTCCTCATGTAGGGGATCAGTATCGACACGCCCGGCAGCGCCTGCTTATGATGTTGCCGACCCTCCATTCTATATGGTGGAGTACACGTTCCTCAACTCTCCACTTCTCGGAGATGAGTATTGTGTGGTAGACTTACACAAGGGGCCGAAGCGCCGGCCGGTTGGCCCTGCGCCTGCTTCTTCTTCTGCCGCTACAGCTGCTTCTGCTTTACATGTGGACGTGCTGCTAGAGGCCCAGCGGCGCCTGGGCCTTGCAGCTGAATATCATGCAGGTCATGCACTACCACGACTTCTACGTGATCAGACGCCAGTTCCAGGTGAGAACTCCACAGCGTTACGTTTTTGATAGTATAACAACTCAGGATAATGAGGAGCCGACGTAGTTGTAGCTTTATTAAATGACGAGCAATTATTATTGGTGAGACAATATTCATATTCTTAATTCTTAGTATCATCCGATTCCCAGCTGCATCCAATGTACTGCGCATGAGCGTGGACATCGAGAATTTTGCATCAGAAGACGTCGAGATGAGTACTAGTCGCTTGAGAGGGAATGACTCCTCAGATCAGGGCGGGCGTCCTGCTGTAGTGTCGATCTGGCAGCAGTCATCTGGTGAGGCAGGGATCAGCGTTGTCAACGAATCAGATCAACGATGCGATTTACAAGGGAATCGGTTGCAAAGTACTTCCATCTCAGTGGGCGATGACGTCGTAGTAGATCATGGACGGCTGGCTATTGATGGAATTGATAGATTGAGGGAGCCGGCGTCGTGCGATAGTAATTATAGCTGTAGCACCTGCACGCTCGAGTACATGAGAAGTACTGCAGCAGCTGACGATTATTACAATAATGTAATGAATGCCCAGTACTGCAACAACGTCGACGTCGAGATCAATCATAGCATCGCCATCCATCCTGGACAGGCTGAGGCTGAGGCGGCCGGGGGCCGATCATCTAGCAGCTCAATATATGACTTGCTCTTTACAAGTGACGATCTTGACTGGCTCGTTGAGGATCTTGATGAGTTCCTCTCTCTAATTTCCTGTGAATGAAGACGTAACTAAAATGGAGACTCTATCTACCTCATTGCAAAATTGAAATTGTAATCCGGATCCTTTTGTCTACTGATCTTACGTCGTCCCCTTCTGATTTCATTCTTGTTGTCTCAGGGCTTTCGAATTCTGTTAATTTGATTCAGCTTGGTTTCTATATAGCTGCTCGACTTATGGAAAAACAGGACAAGAAAGCTTGCGTATAAGTAGCCCGAGAAAAGCAGGCGCATGCCGCGCATCATTGTATTCTCATTTCAAAAAGACCAGACTCTTGCTCAAAGTTTTCAGAACTCTGCCTTTTCTGTTCTTGCCATTAGTATGACAGCTAGTGTGTAAACCCGTCTTCCAGACGGAAAATGTGAAACGTTGTGCCGTTTACTCTCTTTCAAACCTTGACGTTATCTTCAACGCATATATATTGGGTACAGACTTGTTGGTCTTCTTAACGTTGAGAAGTGAACTGTAACACATGCATCAGAGTTCTTGTCCATCTAGATGGCAAAGTTGACCTTTTGCAAAGGAGAATTAGAACGCCTTTTATGTGTGAAGGCGACGTGCCCTAGGTTTTGTCTATGGGCACTGCAGAGGTTCAGTATGGAGGTCTACATTTGTTGCTCACCAGCTTGAAGAGCTATGTTTACTGATTTTTTTATCTTGCTTTTGATGCAAGAGTAGGATAATCTTCCCTCGTCTATGTTGTTCAAGGTGCATGTACAGGATATGCAGTGTGCCCGAAGGGTCGGTGATGTTGCTGCCAAATATCTTACAATATTCCTGAGATGCGAAATTGTGTTTTTTCTTCGTATACAGTTGCCTTATCACCCATGAATACATTACTTGATTGCTGGAAAATTCCATACAATTGATGTGATACTATCGTAGGGGAAATTTGTCTTGTTGAGTTAGGTGCCAAGCAAATGCGCATGCTACTTTCTTTTAGGCGTCATGAATGTTGTGATGCTTTTAAGTAAAAAGCCTTTGTAGCTTTCGAAGCTGGCTGCTGGCCGCTTCTTTTCTACGTGCGTCATCACCACCATCAGCGTACTGGCCAGAAGTAAGTGAGGGACGACGCCCATTTCTCTCAATTGGCGTATAGTGCTGTCTCTCCAAGTTTTGCAACACAATGGGTGCAGATCCGACTCCTGAGAGTTAACCAACCGCAGCCGCTCTGTGTGTGTGGGTGTATGTGTGTGATACACAAACGCAGGTGAAATGGGAATATCAAAGGAGGGAATAATGAAAAATCAAGATGATCGGAGAATGGCGGTATATTCAGGAGGAGTGAAATGGGGCGGCCATGATGCAGGTGCAGGCGCTGTTCAAACAGAGAGAGAGAGAGAAAGAGAAAGAGAGAGAGAGAGAGAGAGAGAGAGAGAGATCTAAGAGAGATCGCCCCTTTACTTGATAAAGGCTGAGGCTGCAAGCCGGTGGCGGGCGACGGTGATATTGGGACATCGTGACTCATCGATCTCTTCGCACAATTTTCTTTCAGAACAACACAACGTATGATGTTTAAAGTCGCGGCAGTTGCCATCGCCATCGCAACAAGATTTACCTTGTCTTATGCTTGTCTTGTGACATAGGAGTTTGATGCTTCTAATTATATAAATTGTTACATGGGGGAAACGAGGGGGAGAGGAGACTGACAAATCTAGCAAGAGAGAGAGAGAGAGAGAGAGAGAGAGAGAGAGAGAGAGTGCATTGTGGCGCTGTGTTCGACCTGCAAAGTATGCATGCATTGGGAGCTGGTGGACTCTCTACACCAGGCGCTGCTTCAAGAAGGTCTGTATTTGATTAGTTCAATACGTCTTCCCTTTCCCCCGCCTTTCAACTGGATCCGCGCACAACCATTGGCCACGCTTTTTGGGGAAAAAGTTGAGAGGACTATGACCCGAGTGTCATGGCCAATATACTCAAGCTAGATGCCCTAACACCTAAACCCGAGGTTGTCGAGGTGCATAAAGTTACCCTTGACTCAGCGTTGGTCTAGTCGCAGTTGTTTGTTTTTCGTGAAAGAGGCGTAGTCATGTTCTTTACTCGTAAACTCCTGGATTTAGCTTTCATTGCTAGTGAAATTGACTCTAGGTTTAAGCGCCTACTTGTGGAAAAGATATTCTATTCACGGTTTGGTTTTCTCGAGCTTCTTTTCTTCAAGAAGACAAGATGCCTTTGCTCACTGCGCCCTCTGTAATATTGTGTAGCGAGGTTGTACATGTCATCCCTTGGCAACCCATCAAGCTTATCAAAGATGAAATGTTGAGGAAATGCCATGTTTGGGTGGAATTTGTTGACTTGCCCACCTTTGGACTCTGGCTTTGTATTGGGGAACTTGTTGCTTCGTTAGGCAAGGTGCTTTTTTCCCATTCTATTCATTGTCGCAACGAAACAAGGCATGCATTCTTTGGCAGGTAGATAAAAAATTCCTTGACACATTGGAGATCGACCTTCATAGTGTTGGTAAATTGGTAATTTATCTAAAATGGGGGGAAACTTGCTGTCTCCTATTTTCACTGTGGCCACCTAGGACATTTTTATGGAAACTGTCCCTCCATTAACAGAGCTATTGATCTTATTCCCTCACAGTACCCAGGTAGTAAGACCATGGTAATGGATGGAGTCAATCCATTTGTCTTGAGAAGTTCGTCATGGAGCACTTGGACTGTGTACCTCATCAATTACAACCTCCCGCCGTGTCTTGCTATCAAGAAGAGTCATTTGATTTTAAGCTTGATTGTACCTAGTAAGTTCAAAACAAAAAACATGGATGTTTATCTAGCTCCATTAGTTGACAAGCTCCAGGAGTTATGGCATGGGATCAACATAGCAGATGCGGTTGAACCAGTAGGACAACAGCATGCAAGGATCCATGGACTTCTTACGTGGACTATGCATGATTGGCCAGGATACGGAGAAGCTTCTGGTAATGGTTATTGATTTACAAAATTCTCGCTATTCGCAAGCCCTTTACCTTTGATATATGCAGGACTAACAACTTCGGGATACAATGCATGTCCAGTTTACGGGCAGTCTTTGGATGTGTTCAATTCTATCTCTCTTCGAAATACAATTTGTCAAGGCCACCACCGTTATCTTCCAGATGGCCATCACTTGCGCGAAGGCCAGTTGGTCGTGTCGAATGTCGTCCTATGCATGTACAAGAGTGGCGTCGCTGATGGGAGCAACTTGAGGGGCAACCTGTTCCAGGAATGAAACGTTTGTCCATTCTCCATACGTTGCCGTACTGGGGTGATCTACTAATTAACCATTTGCTGGATCCAATGCATATATTCAAGAATGTGGGAGAGATCCTCTAGAAGACAATCATGGGAATGAAAGACAATCGAGCTTCACGAGATGATTTGCAGTCGGTTGGAAAGATTCCAGAGCTATGGCCTTTCACCAATGCAGCTGGTCAAACAAAACTTCCAAGAGCGCCATGGGTATTGCTAAAAAACGAAGAGCGACAAGTGAAAAGGGTGATTTCAGAGTTCAGGACGCCATCAGGATATATGCGATGTTTCAAGACAGCATTCACCTGTGACGATCAACTGTCAGGGTTGAAATCGCACGACTGGCATAAGTTCTTGCAATTCATTCTTCCAATTGCGATCAAGGGGTGTTTAACGGTGGAAGTGCGGACCTGCACATACATGGCACTGTGGTCGCATGGAAAGCATTTCAGAACACAACAAATTGACAACAGAAGAAAAACGTTTGACAGTGGGGTAATGGTTAGTTTCATGCAAAAGAGCAGGGCCAGTGCTAGAGACACGAATGAGAGCACTAGCAACTTAGATTACTGTGGTCTGGTGTCAGATATCCTGAAAGTAAGCTTCAGGCGAATGTTTTTGTTGGATGTAAAGTGGTTCAAGGTGATTACTTCTGGTCGCAATGCAACGGTACGCAGAGATGGAAACAAACTTGTGCAAATAGATTCTACAAAGACTTGGACAGATGCGAGCGACACATTTGCTCTCCCCGAAAATTGCGAGCAAGTGGTCTTTGTACCGGACCCTTGAGAGCGACAATGGTGATTTGTGGTTCGGGTTGCTCCAAGAAATAAACAAGTATTTGAAGGGCAAGATCTCCTGGAGGAAAGTCAGTCAGACGACGTCCATACTACTGTGACATTAGATGAGATGGACGAAGATATGGTAGAGGAAGCTGACAGATATACGAGGGATGACGCAGACGAGCCAGAATTGACACTTGTAGATGAAGATGCAATGGATGAAAACAATCTGCCAGAATGAGTTGGGACAGAGTTATGTTTGCAATTAGAGATAGACGATGATACGGTGCAAGATCTTATCGATGATGCCTCACTCGTCGAGGCCTAGGCCTGTAAGTGTTTGTGTGAAGACTTTGATTTAAAATTAAGCTTAAAGTTAATTTAAACAACTGTGTTCTGACGCTTTATTTTACTTTCTTTGTGCAAGACTTTAGTATGGCAGACGAGATTCCAAATCCCGCTTCCATGAGTGCAGATGCATTCATGGGCTTTGTTACACGGATGACGCCTGCTCAGATGGGAGAGGCTTCTCAATACTAGGTAGCCAGAGGCACGGGTACTACGCCTAGGGCTTCACACCCGAGGGTCTGACGCCTAGGGGGAGAACGCCTACGAGGTTCAGGACGCCTATGGATAAAACGCCTTCTTCTCCCATCACGGCCGCTTCGACACCTAGGGGTGGGACAGAGACGGGTACGTCCTCATCTTCGCAGCACAGGCGCACTCGCCGATCTCGGTGATCGTCAGGTGGAGGTGGTGGTTACTGTGGAGGAGGATCCACAGATGCTTCGACCCCTCTTCGCTCACGACCCCCGTCTTACCCAAGCACACCTCTCGACACACCTCTTGGCACACCTCGGACACCTTGGGGGCCACACGATCCTAGTGCCTCCAAGCTCTATACTGTATGGGGAGATGGTTCTGTTGACATGGATAGAGTCGAGGCTTAGATGCGACAGCAGATTCGCCACCTCGTGGAGTTGCAGTTTTCGACCAGCATTCTGACGTCTTGGGATCAGCATGAAAAGAAAAAAGTCACTTACATAGTGGAGACCATTCTGAGAGAGTACCAACCTGCTCCAGGTTCTTCCGTTGTTTCGGCGCGGTAGATCAAGGGTGTTGCACGGAACACCATCAAACATCGACGAGATGCAGCTCGGAAGGCTTTCAGGACCGGCTCGCCGAAGCCTTCGGGCATCCCACACGAGACGTGGCTGCAGATCGGGGAGGATGAGCGGAGAATGGCCACGCGGTTCAGACAGCAGCGTGAGGCCGGGCAGGTATGACAGATGACTAGAGCGACATCTCATCTTGGCAGCGGAGGTTTCGACACGTTTCGCTATGAGTTTGTGAGTTTCTAATCCAATCTTAACTATGATGTTTTTTAAAACGTGATGAATCATGTATTCTTATTACTTTGATTTTTGTATAAACGCAGAGTCTTGCGATGCATTGAGCTCCATCACGCGAGGAGGAGTCAGATGGATATCGCAGAGGTTTCTATGAAGTACTGAATGATCTTGAAGCTTCAGGAGAGCCTGTAGACTGGGAGGCCTTACAGTCTCGCTGATCGCTTGAAGTGAGACGTTAATATGTGTGAGTTTATTTAATTAAGTCAGTATATGTGAAGTAATATCAATACTAATTTTGTGAGTTGTCCTATGTGCAGGTTGCGACGCCTAGTCATTATTGGATCAGATATCATCTATATGCTTTGTGAGACACAGACACGCTTCTGTGTCTCTTTTTAGTACAAACAGTTAGTGTTCAGACAGTTATTGTTTCTCTTATGGTTATGATTATTGTCATTGCCATTGTATAGACAGTTATTGTTTCTCTTTTTGGTTATGCTTATGGTTATTGTTAATTTTGTTTATGTTTATGGTTATGGTTATCTGCATTATGGTTTTGATTAAAGTGGTTATAGCCGGTTATGGTTTTAAGTTATGGTTATGCTTTTAAGTTATGGTTATGGTTCGTTATGGTTATGCTTTTAAGTTATGGTTATGCTTTTAAGTTATGTCTATGTTTTTTAGTTGGTACGATTGTCTTTCATTGGCCTTAAATCTCATGTGAGATCCTACATGGATAGCATGTAGGAGACGTATACATGATATGGTTTTTTTTGAAAAGTTTATGTAAAAACAAAGGGAACTCTACCAAAATTTCTGCGCGCGGGAGCACGGTTGATATTTTGGTGCTGCTCGCTTTCTTGGGCAGAGGGCGGGAAGTCTGTCTGTGGCTGTGTCGATCTTTTAAATGGGCACAGGCCAGGCTACCTGTCCTCTACCCAAGAAATTTTTTTTCTGCTATGATCGTCGCTATGTGCGTCGATAACACGTTTTTTTGTTGTAGTGATTGCAGTCGCAAGGGCTAACTCCATTGAGGCAGTTTGCATGATTGAGAAGTATCTACTCACGAGGTGCCTAACTATCCAAATTCACTTGCTCGTCCATGTAGTAGATGAGGTTGCAGTGGCAGATACAGTCCACAGCCGTTGGATGTTCTTTCTAGAGCGTATCATGAAAACACTTAAGGGTTTTGTTCGCCAAAAAGCGCGTCCAGAGGGGAGCATGGTAGAAGGATGGCTGGTGCAAGAGTCTCTTGTATTGACGACCGAATTTCTATCCGTTTCTGACCCAGAAATGCCTCGAGTGTGGAGCGATGAGGAGGATGCAAGACTGGTGGGAGAGGAGCCGCAAGGGGAAGGGGTGCCGAAGAAAATGAACCTGGTCATGCGAGAAAAGATCATGAAGTTCTGTATACTAAATTCAGCACCGATGCAAAAACAGCTTGAAAGGTACGAAGAAGAGAAAGAGAGACGCAATCTAGAGCGACAGGATTTCGGGCAAAGTCGAACGACTAGAGGCTTACCCTTGCCAGACTATCTCGCTCCTCTACCTGAATTCCCTACAATGGCATGGTTGGACAAGACAATGAGAGCAGCTCGACAGATCGGAGAACCCATATCTCTAGAAGAGGAAGAGCTGGCTATTGGATGCGATTGGAAGTATCATACATACATGGCACTATGGTCGCATGGAAAGCATTTCAGAACACAACAAATTGACAGCAGAAGAAACACGTTTGACAGTGGGGTAATGGTTAGTTTCATGCAAAAGAGCAGGGCTAGTGCTAGAGACACGAATGAGAGCACTAGCAACCTGGATTACTGTGGTCTGGTGTCAGATATCCTGAAAGTAAGCTTCAGGCGGTTTGAGATGTTTTTATTGGATGTGAAGTGGTTCAAGATGATTACTTCTGGTCGGAATGCAATGGTACGCAGAGATGGAAACAAACTTGTGCAAATAGATTCTACAAAGACTTGGACAGATGCGAGCAACACATTAGCTCTCCCTGAACATTGCGAGCAAGTGGTCTTTGTACCGGACCCTCGAGAGCGACAATGGTGGTTTGTGGTTCAGGTTTCTCCAAGAAATAAACAAGTATTTGAAGGGCAAGATCTCTTGGAGAAAAGTCAGTCAGACGACGTCCATACTACTGTGACATTAGATGAGATGGACGAAGGTATGGCAGAGGAAGCTGACAGATATACGAGGGATGATGAAGACGAGCCAGAATTGACACTTGTAGATGAAGATGCAATGGATGAAGACAATCTGCCAGAACGACTTGGGACAGAGTTATGTTTGCAATTAGAGATAGATGATGATACGGTGCAAGATCTTATCGATGATGCCTCACTCGTCGAGGCCTAGGCCTGTAAGTGTTTGTGTGAAAACTTTGATTTAAAATTAAGCTTAAAGTTAATTTAAACAACTGTGTTCTGATGCTTTATTTTACTTTCTTTGTGCGGGACTTTAGTATGGCAGACGAGATTCCAGATCCCGCTTCCATGAGTGCAGATGCATTCATGGGCTTCGTTACACGGATGACGCCTGCTCTGATGGCAGAGACTTCTCAGTACTGGGTAGCCAGAGGCACGGGTACTACGCCTCCGGGCTTCACACCCGAGGATCTGACGCCTAGGGGGGGGACGCCTACGGGGTTCAGGACGCCTATGGATAAAACGCCTTCTTCTCCCATCACGGCCGCTTCGACACCTAGGGGTGGGGCAGAGGCGGGTACGTCCTCATCTCCGCAGCACAGGCGCACTCGCCGATCTCGGCGATCGTCAGGTGGAGGTGGTGGTTGCTGTGGAGGAGGGTCCATAGATGCTTCGACCCCTCCTTGCTCACGACTCCCGTCTTACCCAGGCACACCTCTCGATACACCTTTTGGCACACCTCAGACACCTTGGGGGGCACACGATCCTAGTGCCTCCAAGCTCTATACTGTACGGGGAGATGGTTCTGTTGACATGGATAGAGTAGGGACTGAGATGCGACACTGGATTCGCCAGCTCGTGGAGCTGAAGTTTTTGACCAGCATTCTGACCTCTTGGGATCAGCAAGAAAAGAAAAAAGTCACTTACATAGTGGAGACCATCCTGAAAGAGTACCAACCTGCTCCAGGTTCTTCCGTTGTTTCGGCGCGGTGGATCAAGAGTGTTGCACGGGACACCATCAAACATCGACGAGATGCAGCTCGGAAGGCTTTCAGGACCGGCTCGTCGAAGCCTTCGGGCATGCCACTCGAGACGTGACTGCAGATCAGGGAGGATGAGCGAATAGCGGCCACGCGGTTTATGTTGAGATGTAGAGAGAAAGAGAGAGAGAGACGAGACAAGAGACACACCATATACGCTCCCAAAGACTGATTCATATTGAGGACAAGATACAAATATATAGGTGAGACCAAGTTGAGTAGAGTGAGCCATATATAGCTCCAACACCCCCACTCAAACAAAGGTCTCTATCTTTGGATGAAAAAACCCTTGGGGAGTTCAAGGGAAAAACCCAAGCCCCTATACAATGTGAAAATATGAACCAACGATGATGATGTGAAAGTGAATTGTGCATCTATGTACAAATATTCAAGTGACTTAGAGATCACAATGTGCAAATGTGGAGTGTGCATAGTGCATGGTACCTAAAAGATTACAATGTCATATGTACAAAGCTATTACAATAGCAAAGAAGCTAATCTAGAAAGAGTGAGGTCGAAGCAGCTCCAAGCTCCGAGCGCAAGAGGATGAAACGTGACTCGTTGAGGCCTTTGGTCAAAATGTCTGCAATCATCTGGTCACTTGGACAGTGTTCAACCATAATGGTTCCTTTGCGTACTTCATACCTGACATAATGATAATGGACAGCAATGTGCTTTGACTTATTATGTTGAACATAGTCTTTTGCAAGACTAATAGCACTTTGGTTGTCACACCGCAAGGGTGTGCTAGAAAGAGGAGAGTGACCAATATCAACCAGCATTTGTCGAAGCCAAATCAACTCACGAGCTGCAAGTGATGCCGCAACATATTCTGACTCAGTCGTAGAAACTGCAACACAACGTTGTTTCTTGCTAGTCCAAGAAACAAGACAACCATTTATAAAGAAGCAATTTCCACTAGTAGATCGCATAGATAAATGTGAGCTTGCCCAGTCTGCATCTGTGTAACCCAAAAGAGAAAGAGATTGCATAGAATCCGATGTGAGTTGTCGTCGATAGACTAAACCAAAATCTGTAGTGCCTTTCAAGTATTTCAACACACGCTTTGCAGCAGACCAATGCTTAAGAGAAGGACATGCAAGATGTTGTCCAAGATAATTAGCAGCAAACAGAATATCAGGACGAGTGTTCATGCCAACAAACTGAAGACATCCAATCAAGTTAGCATAAGGTTGATTTGTGACAAGTTGACCGCCATTGTTAGAAGTGTTCTTCGTAGAGCTTGCAAGACAAGATGTGTTGGCTGAATGTGCAGATTCCATACCAAATTTTTGAATAGTATCTGCAATAAACTTTGACTGTCGAAGGAATAAAATACCTTTTGTACGGTTCCGTTGGATTTGAATGCCAAGACACAAGTGAATCTCTCCAAGATCCACCATATCAAATGCAGAAGACAATAACTTTTTCACTTGCTGAAGAAATCCCAAATCATTGGAAACAAGGATGGTATCATCCACATAAAGAGCAAGAATCACAAAACTGCTACCTTGGCGTTTTATGTATAAGTTGGGGTCTGACGAGCAAGAGATGAATCCTTTAGAGGTGAGAAAAAGATCAAATTTTGTATACCAGGCTCGCGAAGCTTGTTTGAGACCATATAGTGCCTTATGGAGTTGAGCAACAAGGTCTTCTTTACCTGGAATAACAAACCCTTCTGGTTGTTCCATATAAATTTCCTCTTCCAAGTCACCATTAAGAAAAGCAGTTCGCACATCCATTTGATGAGCTTCTAAATCAAATTGAACAGCAAATGCCAATAAAACTCGAACACTTGTAATGCGAACAACTGGTGAAAAAGTCTCTTGATAATCAACACCAGCTACTTGGGAATAACCTTTTGCAACTAAACGCGCCTTGAACTTGTCAAAAGATCCATCTGCTTTTACTTTTGTCTTATACACCCACTTACATTTAATAGCTGTACGACCAGGAGGTAATTCAGTTAGTATCCATGTACCTTTAGAGATAAGAGAATCGTACTCTGCTTCCATAGCCTCTTGCCATTGATCTTTTTGTGGTGAAGAGATAGCTTCATCATAAGTAATGGGATCTTCGGAAGTAGAAAAAGCATTATCAGCAATATCGTCATCATAAACATGACATGAGCCATGTTCAAAATCAATAGGCAGATCAACAAAAATATCAATATCATCATTGGCGACATTCGGAATGGATGGTTGTGAAGAGGAAAGTTGCTCTATAAGAAGAGTTTCATCTTCTGAAAGAAATGGAAAAGCTTGAAGCAATGATTTAGTATCATCAGAATCATCCATGGACCATGAGCCTCCCATAAGCTGTTCGTTAAAAGTAGCATCACGATTCACAATTACTTTCTTGGAGGAAGGGTCATAGAATTTGTAGCCTTTGGAAGTGTCAGAATATCCAATAAAAATAACTTTAAGACCAGGAGCATCAAGCTTTGTTCGTGTTTCTTTGGGAACATGAATATAAGCAATACATCCAAAGGTTCGAAAATGAGATACAGAAGGAATGTCACCTGTCCATGCTGTGATGGGTATTTTACCAGAGGGTGCAGTAGTAGGAAGATGATTCTGAATAAATACTGCTGTCAAAGTAGCTTCAGTCCAAAAAACACGAGATAAGCCAGAATGAATCAGCATACATCTTACAGCATTGAGAATAGTGCGATTCTTTCGTTCAGCAACACCGTTCTGTTGAGGCGAATATGGAATAGTGTGTTCATGATGAATTCCACTGTCAGCACAGTAACTCACAAACTCTCGAGAAACATATTCGCCTCCATTGTCACTACGAAGCTTCTTAAGGCGACGAACAGTTTGAAGTTCCGCAGCCTTGTGGAATTGTTTGAAAAGAGATAAGGCTTCAGATTTTTGTCTAAGTAGAAATACAGTCGTATACCTTGAGAAATCATCAATGAAAGTAATGAAGTAGCGATATTGTGATCTCGAAGAAGGTAGAGGTCCACATATATCAGTATGAACAAGATCCAATATGTCATGAGAATGAGTTGTATTTGAAAGAGGAAAGGGTTTGCAATTGTGTTTCCCAAGAGCACAAAATTCACAAATTCCCATATGAGGATGGGCTTTAAGATCCATGCCATGAACAAGATCACGACGTTGAAGATCAAGGAGTTTTAAGAAATCAGCATGAACAAAACGATGATGCCATACTTTGCAATCATGATCACCTGGAGCAGTGACAACATTTGCTACAGCATCATTGAGAGAGAGTTCAAACAAATTACCATTTCGAGGAGCAGTGGCTATAGTCTGTCCATCTTTCTCAATTCGGCATTTGGTATGATCAAATCCAACAAACAGACCAAGATCAACAAGTCTAGCAACTGAAAAAAGATTACGTTGAAGATCTGGTACATGTAATACTCCTCGCAAAATTCGAGTGGAAGAAAATAAGGTACCAAGATATATAAGTCTCCAATACCCTTTACTTGACAAGTAGTATCATCAGCAAGATAAACAACGCGTTGAACTGGCAGTGGATGATAGTTATGGAGCCACTTAAACTGATATGTCATATTTCCTGTAGCACCAGAATCGACAATAAAAAGTGATCCATCGCGTACATGAAGTATTCTGTCTGGAGCAACTGAACATAGGACGCAGCTTGTTTCTGGTACAATGTTGTTTCGATGTTCAGTAGCATATGCTCTATTCCGATCTGTATCGAATCGACGCTTATAGCACATATGAGTGGGATGATCAGATCGTCCACAATATTCACAAGAAGAAGAAGAAGAGTCTCTAGATAAACGTGGTTGTTTTGTGGTAATATTGTGTTCTTTATCATATTGACGTGTCCAACAATCATCTTCAGTATGGCCATTTCTGTTGCAGTAAGAACATTGCTTATTAGGAAATTTGAGACGAGAGAAAATATTACCGCGACGGCCACCTCTGCGGTTTCCTCGTTGAAATGGACGCCTTCGAGCATTAAAATCCCGTTCCATCTGTTGTGACTCAGTCTCCTCGTGTGAAATCATAGCTGTATCATGACTAGCATTACGACGTTCTTGACGTTGAGAGTATTCAATTAAAGACATGCAGGCTTGGTCGAAATCAAGACCATCTTTATTAGAGAGAATAGTAATAATGTTATCATAAGAAGAGTCCTTCACCGTATCAAGGAGAAGTGTAATCAGTTGCTTTTGTGGAACAGGATCACCGACAGCAGCAAGTTGATTAATAATAGATTTGAAAGATTCAATATGTCCCGTCATGGCAGTACCAACTTCATATTGTAACTTGTTAAGCAACCCTCTCAAATAAAGTATTTCTGTGACAGATTTCTTCTGAAAGTTTGCAATAAGGTACTTCCATACGTCGTGGGAAGTAGGCAGTTCGTACATATCAAGCAAAAGGGAATCAGCAAGAGCAGAAAGAATATACCGACGAGCTACTTTATCACGTCGTTGCCAATCCGTATAGGCAACATTCCAATCTTCAAATATAGGTCCTTCAGTGATAAGCACGTTATCATTATCCGTATCAATAGGCTAAGGCGGACAAACACGATTTCCAAGAACAACATCGGAGAGTTCATCGCCTTCAAGAATTAACAACATCTTTGCTTTCCAGCCTGGAAAGCCTTGACCTTGGAAAGGAGGAACAAAACGCTGGCCAGAAGGAAAGCCATTGACGAGAATATTCATAGCCATATCTTGTTGTGAGAAGACGTATAAGATAAGATCGCAGAATTTGCACACCATATATGGTGAAGGCCGCAATTGAGAATGAGAGAGATATGAGGACTGCGTTTTGTCAACGATAAACGTAAGAAGGATGCTCAAGGAACTTCCAAAGATGTGAGAGACGTCACCCAAAAAGGGCAGGGTAAAGGAGACGTTAATAATAAAAGAGTCCTCAAAATAGAGTGGCGTGAGACACAAGATTGACGGCCACAATATGAATAGCAAAAAGCTAAATCTTCTCGAAAAAGTTAACGCAAAAAAAAAAAAACGATCGCGGACACTTCACGAAGAAGTAGGACGAAGAAAGCTGCGTCAAGCTCAATTGCAGTAAAAACAGCATAACTTTCTGCTGCGAACTCCGATTGACGCAAACCTAGAACTCAAATTGAAGAGCTCGAGGAGACGAACAAGTTTTGGATAAATAGTGTCATTGCGCTACGCTCCATTGCGCTTTTTCCGTTTCTCCAAATTATGAGCAGAACAGCAAGAAAAATTGAGATGAAGTTCAGGGTGTCATCAACAAGAAAACGTAATCAACGATTAGATTGATTAGCAATAAACGTCACACAAAACACTAATCATATTCTTCTTAACACAAAACAACCACAATTAACAAGAATCAATGCTCAAAAATAAAATTTGTAGCAATTTTTGAATCTTACATGCAAATCGCATACACATACTGTTTTGTCACCATGAATTGAATCGGCGCATGATCGTTACTGCTCTGATACCATGTTGAGATGTAGAGAGAAAGAGAGAGAGACGAGACAAGAGACACACCATATACGCTCCCAAAGACTGATTCATATTGAGAACAAGATACAAATATATAGGTGAGACCAAGTTGAGTAGAGTGAGCCATATATAGCTCCAACAGTTTAGACAACAGCGTGAGGCCGCGCAGGTACGACAGATGACTAAGGGGACATCTCATCTTGGCAGCGGAGGCTTCGACACCTTTCGCTATGAGTTTGTGAGTTTCTAATCCAATCTTAACTATGACGTTTTTTAAAACGTGATGAATCATGTATTCTTATTACTTTGATTTTTGTATAAACGCAGAATCTTGCGATGCATCGAGCTCCATCACGCGAGCAGGAGTCAGATGGATATTGCAGAGGTATCTATGAAGTACTGAATGATCTTGAAGCTTCAGGAGAGCCAGTAGACTGGGAGGCCTTACAGTCTCGCTGATCGCTTGAGGTGAGACGTTAATATATGTGAGTTGATTTAATTAAGTCAGTATATGTGAAGTAATATCAATACTAATTTTGTGAGTTGTCTTATGTGAAGGTTGCGACGCCTAGTCATTAGTGGACCAGATTTCATCTATATGCTTTGTGAGACACAGACACGCTTTTGTGTCTCTTTTTTGTACAAACAGTTAGTGTTCAGACAGTTATTGTTTCCCTTATGGTTATGATTATTGTCATTGTCATTGTATAGACAGTTATTCTTTCTCTTTGTGGTTATGCTTATGGTTATTGTTAATTTTGTTTATGGTTATGGTTATCTGCATTATGGTTTTGATCAAAGTAGTTATAGCCGGTTATGGTTTTATATTATGGTTATGGTTCATTATGGTTATGCTTTTAAGTTATGGTTATGCTTTTAAGTTATGGCTATGCTTTTCAGTTGGTACAGTTGTCTTTCATTGGCCTTAAATCTCATGTGAGATCCTACATGGATAGCATGTAGGAGGCGTATACATGATATGGTGTTTTTTTTTTAGTTTATTGAAAAACAAAGAGAACTCTACGGAAATTTCTGCGCGCGGGAGCATGGTTGATATTTTGGTGCTGCTCGCTTTCTTGAGCAGAGGGCAGGAAGTCTGCCTGTGGTTGTGTCCATCTTTTAACTGGGCACAGGCCAGGCTACCTGTCCTTTACCCAAGAAAAACTTTTTCTGCTATGGTGGTCGCTATGTGCATCGCTATCTGCGTCGCTAATAGCGACTGGTTTCACAGCGACGCGGATAGCGATGTGCAAAGCGATGGGCCGCGTCGATATTTGCGTCAATAACACGTTTTTTTGTTGTAGTGATTGCAGTCGCAAGGGCTAACTCCATTGAGGCCGTTTGCATGATTGAGAAGTATCTACCCCCGAGGTGCCTAACTATCCAAATGCACTTGCTCGTCCATGTAGTAGATGAGGTTGCAGTGGCAGATACAGTCCACAGCCGTTGGATGTTCTTTCTAGAGCGTATCATGAAAACACTTACGGGTTTTGTTCACCAAAAAGCGCCTCCAAAGGGGAGCATGGCAGAAGGATGGCTGGTGCAAGAGTCTCTTGTATTGACGACCGAATTTCTATCCGCTTCTGACCCAAATATGCCTCGATTGTGGAGCGATGAGGAGGATGTAAGACTGGTGGGAGAGGAGCCGCAAGGGCAAGGGGTGCCGAAGAAAATGAACCTGGCCATGCGAGAAAAGATCATGAAGTTCTGTATACTAAATTCAACACCGATGCAAAAATGGCTTGAAAGGTACGAAGAAGAGAAAGAGAGATGCAATCTAGAGCGACAGGATTTCAGGCAAAGTCGAACGACTAGAGGCTTACCCTTGCCAGACTATCTCGCTCCTCTACGTGAATTCCCTACAATGGCATGGTTGGACAAGACAGTGAGAGCAGCTCGACAGATCGGAGAACCCATATCTCTAGAAGAGGAAGAGCTGGCTATTGGATGTGACTGGAAGTATCATACATACGTGGCACTGTGGTCGGATGGAAAGCATTTCAGAACACAACAAATTGACAGCAGAAGAAACACGTTTGACATTGGGGTAATGGTTAGTTTCATGCAAAAGAGCAGGGCTAGTGCTAGAGACACGAATGAGAGCACTAGCAACCTGGATTACTGTGGTCTGGTGTCAGATATCCTGAAAGTAAGCTTCAGACGGTTTGAGATGTTTTTGTTGAATGTGAAGTGATTCAAGATGATTACTTCTGGTCGCAATGCAATGGTACGCAGAGATGGAAACAAACTTGTGCAAATAGATTCTACAAAGACTTGGACAGATGCGAGCAACATATTTGCTCTCCCCAAACATTGCGAGCAAGTGGTCTTTGTACCGGATCCTCGAGAGCGACAATGGTGGTTTGTGGTTCAGGTTTCTCCAAGAAATAAACAAGTATTTGAAGGGCAAGATCTCCTGGAGAAAAGTCAGTCAGACGACGTCCATACTACTGTGACATTAGATGAGATGGACGAAGGTATGGCAGAGGAAGCTGACAGATATACGAGGGATGATGAAGACAAGCCAGAATTGACACTTGTAGATGAAGATGCAATGGATGAAGACAATCTGCCAGAACGAGTTGGGACAGAGTTATGTTGCAATTAGAGATAGACGATGATACGGTGCAAGATCTTATCGATAATGCCTCACTCGTCGAGGCCTAGGCGTGTAAGTGTTTGTGTAAAGACTTTGATTTAAAATTAAGTTTAAAGTTAATTTAAACAACTGTGTTCTGACGCTTTATTTTACTTTCTATGTTTAGGACTTTAGTATGGCAGACGAGATTCCAAATCCCGCTTCCATGAGTGCAGATGCATTCATGGGCTTCGTTACACGGATGACGCCTGCTCAGATGGGAGAGGCTTCTCAATACTGGGTAGCCAGAGGCACGGGTACTATGCCTCCGGGCTTCACACTCGAGGGTCTGACGCCTAGGGGGGGGGACGCCTACGGGATTCAGGACGCCTATGGATAAAACGCCTTCTTCTCCCATCACAGCCGCTTCGACACCTAGGGGTGGGGCAGAGGCGGGTACGTCCTCATCTCCGCAGCACAGGCGCACTCGCCGATCTCGGCGATCGTTAGGTGGAGGTGGTGGTTGCTGTGGAGGAGGGTCCACAGATGCTTCGACCCCTCCTCGCTCACGACTCCCGTTTTACCCAGGCACACCTCTCGACACACCTCTTGGCACACCTCGGACACCTTGGGGGCACACGATCCTAGTGCCTCCAAGCTCTATACTGTACGGGGAGATGGTTCTGTTGACATGGATAGAGTAGGGACTGAGATGCGACAGTGGATTCGCCAGCTTGTGGAGCTACAGTTTTCGATCAGCATTCTGACCTCTTGGGATCAGCAAGAAAAGAAAAAAGTCACTTACATAGTGGAGACCATCCTGAGAGAGTACCAGCCTGCTCGAGGTTCTTCTGTTGTTTCGGCGCAGTGGATCAAGGGTGTTGCAGGGGACACCATCAAACATCGACGAGATGCAGCTCGGAAGGCTTTCAGGACCGGCTCGCCGAAGCCTTCGAGCATGCCACACGAGACGTGGCTGCAGATCAGGGAGGATGAGCGGACAGCGGCCACGCGGTTCAGACAGCAGCGTGAGGCCGCGCAGGTACGACAGATGACTAGGGGGACATCTCATCTTGGCAGCGGAGGCTTCGACACGTTTCGCTATGAGTTTGTGAGTTTCTAATCCAATCTTAACTATGACGTTTTTTAAAACGCGATGAATCATGTGTTCTTATTACTTTGATTTTTGTATAAACGCAGAATCTTGCGATGCATCGAGCTCCATCACGGAGAGGAGGTCAGATGGATTTCGCAGAGGTATCTATAAAGTACTGAATGATCTTGAAGCTTCAGGAGAGCCAGTAGACTGGGAGGCCTTACAGTCTCGCTGATCGCTTGAGGTGAGACGTTAATATATGTGAGTTGATTTAATTAAGTCAGTATATGTGAAGTAATATCAATACTAATTTTGTGAGTTGTCTTATGTGAAGGTTGCGACGCCTAGTCATTAGTGGACCAGATTTCATCTATATGCTTTGTGAGACACAGACACGCTTTTGTGTCTCTTTTTTGTACAAACAGTTAGTGTTCAGACAGTTATTGTTTCCCTTATGGTTATGATTATTGTCATTGTCATTGTATAGACAGTTATTCTTTCTCTTTGTGGTTATGCTTATGGTTATTGTTAATTTTGTTTATGGTTATGGTTATCTGCATTATGGTTTTGATCAAAGTAGTTATAGCCGTTATGGTTTTAGGTTATGGTTATGCTTTTAAGTTATGGCTATGCTTTTGAGTTGGTACGGTTGTCTTTCATTGGCCTTAAATCTCATGTGAGATCTACATGGATAGCATGTAGGAGGCGTATACATGATATGGTTTTCTTTTTAAAGTTTATGTAAAAACAAAGGGAACGCTACGGAAATTTTTGCACGCGGGAGCATGGTTGATATTTTGGTGCTGCTCGCTTTCTTGGGCAGAGGGAAAGAAGTCTGCCTGTGGCTGTGTCCATCTTTTAACTGGGCACAGGCCAGGCTACTTGTCCTCTTCCAAGAAAGAAATTTTCTTCTATAGTCCTCGCTATGTGCGTCTCTATGCGCATCGCTATCCGCGGCGCTAATAGCGACTGGTTTCACAGCGACATGGATAGCGACGCGCCTAGCGACGGGCCGCGTCGATATCTGCGTCGATAGTACGTTTTTTTGATGTAGTGATTGCAGTCGCAAGGGCTAACTCCATTGAGGCAGTTTGCATGATTGAGAAGTATCTACCCACGAGCTACCTAACTGTCCAAATGCACTTGCCCGTCCATGTAGTAGATGAGGTTGCAGTGGCAGGTACGGTCCACAGCCATTGGATGTTCTTTTTAGAGCGGTTTTGTTCACCAAAAAGCGCGTCCAGAGGGGAGCATGGCAGAAGGATGGCTGGTGCAAGAGTCTCTTGTATTGACGACCGAATTTCTATCCGTTTCTGACCCAGAAATGCCTCGACTGTGGAGCGATGAGGAGGATGCAAGACTGGTGGGAGAGGAGCCGCAAGGGCAAGGGGTGCCGAAGAAAATGAACTTGGCCATGCGAGAAAAGATCATGAAGTTCTGTATACTAAAATTCAACACCGATGCAAAAATGGCTTGAAAGGTACGAAGAAGAGAAAGAGAGATGCAATCTAGAGCGACAGGATTTCAGGCAAAGTCGAACGACTAGAGGCTTACCTTGCCAGACTATCTCGCTCCTCTACGTGAATTCCCTACAATGGCATGGTTGGACAAGACAGTGAGAGCAGCTCGACAGATCGAAGAACCCATATCTCTAGAAGAGGAAGAGCTGGCTATTGGATGTGACTGGAAGTATCATACATACATGGCACTATGGTCGCATGGAAAGCATTTCAGAACACAACAAATTGACAGCAGAAGAAACACGTTTGACAGTGGGTAATGGTTAGTTTCATGCAAAAGAGCAAGGCCAGTGCTAGAGACACGAATGAGAGCACTAGCAACCTGGATTACTGTGGTCTGGTGTCAGATATCCTGAAAGTAAGCTTCAGGCGGGGTTTGAGATGTTTTTGTTGGATGTGAAGTGGTTCAAGGTTGATTATCACTACAAGAGGTTGTGTGCTCTTGTGACGCTGTTAGCGACGGAAAATACACTGGGTTTTTATAAACCCCCGGCATCGCTATATAGCGTCGCTATGAGAGCGTCTCTATATGCGTCGCTATAGGCATCGCTATATGCGTCGCTATATAGCGACGCTCATAGCGACGGTTATAGCGACGTTTACACAGAAGTCTATAGCGACGCTCATAGCGACGCTACAGAGCCATAAATGGCGACGGTTATAGCGACGCCCGAGAGAAATTTTTTTTGGTGACAGGCATTGAATGCCCTGCCACCCATCAACCATATTGTACTTGATTCACTTTTTTCAAAAAAGTGCAAGGGTAGATAATAGACCCAAAATAGTCACCCACAAGAGCATTGTTTGCAAAATTGACAAGCGTAAAAATTGACAATTGTACACATCATAGGCAAAATGAATTGATTGGCAAATGTAATAATGACAATTGTACAACATCATAGGATAGAGAATTGATTAGCAAAATGAACTGCGGTGACAAATGTAATAATATACATGGTTCCAAAAGATGTATAAAATCCGTCTCATGATACATAAGCTATATGAAACCCTAAACTAATGCTATCTAGCTACGACTAAACTGACGTCGTCTAGTCAGACGTCTCATCGCGTCCAAGCGGCGTATCTGTCGGATTCTGCAAAAAAAGACAAATAAGACAGCTTTCAGTAAGTATAAATATATAACGACATTTATAAAACAATAAAAAAATAGAAAAGAGTAAACCCTAATACTAACCATGCCGCCGCGAGAACTAAGAATGTCCATCAGGGCGTTTAAGCCCTTCTTGCCTGCGTACTCGCGCTCGTACGGTGTGGGATCACGTCCTGTCATCGACCACTGTCAAAAACATACAAAGATTTCATTATGTTAGAATAAAAAACTCATAAACCCTAAACTATCGAACATAAAGAGCAATGCGAAAACACTTACAAAATCGGCCTCAAATGAACCCATAACCCTCCCGAAGTGTGGTTACCCCTAAATTCTGGTTAGGGCTTTTTTACTCTAGGTTTGGTTCATGCATACATGCTCCACTAAATTTGGGTGGGTCATTGAGTGTTCAAGAAATAGCTACAGTGTTTTTTTGTGATACAATTGCATTTTTTCACACTGTTGTGTACCATCCAATTGCCTTGACTAGCCTAAGAATGGGTTCACCATGGTTACTTACAAAGGTTTGAGGTGTTTGCAGTGCACTAATTGAGTGGTTACCAATATAGACGGTGGTATCTCTCGTATTGGTTTTGGTTCTTAGAATAAATAAACACGAGCTTTTTTTAAAGCCGCTATGCCCTATTGCACACCATGCAATTCTGGGTCTTTACATAGCTAAAATAAGGGTTTACATTACGGTTTTTTTCATTAGCTCACAGAGGTTTCTCTCTTTTTTAGCTTTGGATAGTAACACTTTAAAATGATATAGCTTTTAAAAAAAAAAAAAACTTCTAGGATAGAAGTAATGTCTGGTTTTCAATGCGCTCCTTGTCATTTGGATTACTCTGTGAAATACATTGAAAATGATGTAACAAATGGAGGGATAAAGTATAGTCCATTCACAAAGTTAGGTATCTAACCTTTAAACAAATTTTAATACTTGATACTTTGAAACCAGAATTGAAGTTTCTTCTTTGAATGGTACTTTCATAAATTGATTTAGAAAAAAGGAAAAAAGTAAAAGGGGATGTTTCAGACACTTGGATTGGAAGGGGTCGTGGCCTTCTAATCAAAATGATACATTTTTTAATGGGAAGAGGGAAGCATATATATTTTTCAAAAAAATACTATGGACTTAGCTTGTAAAGTTATAAAAAGTTTGTGAGATGGACATGGATAACAACTGGTATGGTCCATTGATACCTGTAAAACACATCCAAGGCTAACTGAATTGTTGTCTTGTTTGGATGGATGCACGTAAGGACTCTATCTTATCTTGGAAGGTTTTTTTTAACTTTGGCAAGCTGTCCTACACTGGATGGAACACTCACTTATGATTTGGGAAGTTCTCTTACTATCTGTATACTTAAAGGGGACTTTTCCTACAAACATTGTACTTAAATAATTCCAATACTGATTTGTTTTTGTACTTATCTATTCTTTGTTCCATTGCCAGCTGTCTTTTGAATGTAAAAGTTCAATTATGTCTTATTATCTAAGATTAAACAGCTTACACACACACACACACACACACCACTCATAATGGTACTTTAGAGCTCCTAGCTTATTTTATATTAAATCCTAAAAGCTTCACTTCAAATAAAGTCCATGGGACTTGGCCCAACTTCAGGGACCTGTTGGGTAGCAGTTTTGTCTGCCTGGGCTAATTGTCACACACACACAACAACACACACTATATCACTATATCACTTACCTATTAAGCAATCTCAAGCTTACTTAAACTCTTGGGTTTTTACTAAAACCTACCGTCTATGGTCTCCAACATGGGGCATGGCCCTTGCAAAAGAATGAGTACTACATCGTGCTCCTACCTTGGTTTAACCCGACCGTGAAAGCACTTGGGTTGCCTCTTCATTACACCTTGCATGTGGCCTCACCATCTTTGCTGGGGATCTCTCCATGCATGGAAATCTGCACGCTATGCAGTTATGGCAACCTCCCTCCCTCGTCTATTTAAAAGGTGAGGGCGCAACTCTACCCCTCACTTAGCCTTTGTTTGTGCTCCATTTTTTACATAAAGAAGTACTGCGTTTCTATCTCTCTATTGCACCAAAGAATGGAGCTCACTACACAAGTAACATATGAATGCTATTTTTACTCATGATCTTTTTTCACAACTATTTTTTAGGAAAAAATTTTATACTACGTTAGATGGCATGACACCTTGAGTAGTTTTCTCACTGTATAATAAGGAACAATGGTTTTTCTGCAAGACTTAATCCCAATATTGGACTGTCATTGCTATCTATGTCGCGTTATTTTTGTTGAGGATTCCACACTGATGGTTCTTTTTTGGTATGGCTACTACAATGCTGCTGCTTTTAAAACTCTATTTTTATCCCAAAAAATGTGAAAAACCTATCTACTAGCTAATGTTTGGTGACTAACCACTGGTTTTGAACAAAACAGTTTTGCTGGCGGTTACTAATTGGATTGCAGGTTGGCATGCTATTTGTGCCTTTTTGCATGGGTTATTATTCTTTGACTTGATAAACCTTATGGTTTTGATATGATGGGAGCTTGAAATATGGTGGTGTTGTTCCACCCTCTGCACACCGGTAGTGAATATTATTGTGGATAAAAGGGCCAGGTGGCACGATACTGTTGTACTGAAAAACATGTTTTTATGGCAGAAGATTGAAACATAAAGGGGATTGAAACATATTTCTATTGGCCTACCATAAAAGCAAACATACAAGAGTATGTTTCTAAATGTGTGGTATGCCAAAAGACAAAGTTTGATAGAGGGAAGCAACTTGGATTGCTTCAACCTTTGACAATCCCTAATTCACCATGGAGAGCATATCCATGGATTTTATCTTTGGATTGCCTAAGTCTATCAATGGGAATACGGGAATATGGATGATAGTACATAGGTTTAGTAAACAAGCTCATTTTATACCTGTCAAAAACACTATCAAAGCCCATCAAATGGCAACCCTCTTCATTTCACAAATCTTCAAGTACCATGGCTTGCCAATGTCCATAGTGTCGGATAGAGATCCTAGAATGACCAGTAATTTCTAAAAGGGTCTCTTTGAGAATTTAGGAACAAGGCTAAACTTCTCTTCGGCCTATCACCGCAAACGGATGGCCAAAGTGAAATAGCTAACCTAACAATTCTCGATCTACTAAAATCCTATGTAACGGAAGTAGATCAAAGATCCCAATGGGAGAAGTACTTACCCTTAGTGGAGTATGCCTACAATAACACTGTACATGCTTCCACGGGAAAAGCACCTTTTGAGGTAATTGAGGGAAGATCAAAAAGTCCCTTGCTACTTAAGGTACACGGGAAGATCTTCGCTGCAGATGAGTATAGCCAAGACCTACAAGAATCTTTCCAAAAAATTAAGGATGCTATCCCTATCTCACAACAAAGGAAAAGGGCTGCTGACTGAGCACAGAAGAGCCCAATCCTTTAAAGAAATAATTGGGTCTTACTCAAATTTCCCAAGGCTCGATTAAGGAACACGACGGGCACGAATCCTACGGGACACCAAAAGTACTATGCTGAGTTAGAAAAAAGGTACTATTGTCCCTTCCAGATTCTTAGGACAATCAATGAGATGGCCTATCAACTCAAGTTGCCCAACCATTGGCTCATACACAATGCTTTCCATGTGAGCCTACTAAAGCCTTACAAAGGAGAGCCACCTCAAGAACCAACTATTGAAGACCCATCAGAGATCGAGGACCAAGAAGAGGTGCTGCAACCCGAGTCCATCCTCCGACATGAAGACAAGGTACTAAGAGGCAGTAAGACTATCCAAAAATATCTTATTAAGCTTATGAATTATCCTTTTGAAGATGCTAGATGGATGCAAGGCATACAATTAAAGGATAACCTAAACCTTGTCAATGCTTACAATGCTTCCCAAGAGTAAGAAAATGTACAAATGTTAAAAATGAACAAAATTTTTTTCTTATAAGACAATCTCTTTTTCTTTCTTGTGCACAAAAATAAAGTAGTATGCATGCTTAGATAGTTTGCGGAGACCACGTCTCCCGAACACCAAGTAGAGTTTGTCACTCTACTATGGAAGATGATAGGACTAATGTGCAGACATGCTTGCGGTAGCCTCAGGCTCTCAAGTGCCAAATGGACTAGTCATCCATTGTGGAACGATGTCGTACGGTAACATAGGGATCCTCTACCCGCTAGGAAAAAGGACTAATGAATATGCTTTATCTTCTCTACCCCATAGTCGAGGATGACTATGATTTCAAGAGAGTGGTAATGTCATAATAATCAATATCTAATTCTCCTAAATGATTTTCTCATGTTAAACTGATCATTTAATATGGGGAAGTGCCAGGGGAGAAAAGCTAGAATATTGGTTAAGTTAGCAGACCGGTCACAGTAGGGATCAAAAGGAGGAAAAATAGGGATCCAAAGGGGGGGCATCTGAAAAAAAGCTATGTGCACCAATGGGCTTAAAAGACCCTAAGGTTCAACCTATTAAGACTTTCCAAAATGCTAAGGTTCCAAAATTTAAAGGATGTATCCAAAGGTCAAACATTAGGGAAATTGGATGATTTGTGTGTGCCCCAAAAGTCTTCATCCATCCCTACATAGGAGGGGGCGAGCCTTGCAAGTAGGGGATGAGAGAGAAAACCACACACATACACAAGCTCCCTTTACAGAAGGGAATGAGGAACACATGTCAGCTCCCTATCCCAGATGCCACAAGGTGTGTTCAAATCGTATTAGATGGCCTTGGAGGTGGACCAATGAGAATTAGGCTAGAGTAAAATCTAGTTTAATTAATTTAAAAACACTTAATAAAAGAACCAATGGGAATTAAGCTCTCTAGAAGACAATTGGACAGTCTCCCAAGGGGTCCAATGAGCATTCAGTAGCCAATGGCTTGCCTGATTCCTATTGGCTAGGAGGCAAAGGGGTCCAATGAGAGTTTAGTTGCATTTAATAATTACCTAAAGCTCTCACAAAAGGGGAAAGGGAGACACATGTCAGAAGGCTATCACTTATGCTGCTTAATTACCATTGGCTAAGCTTGGGGAGGTCCAATAGGATGCCAGAAAGAGCAAATAGCAAGAGGGGTCGACCAAGAGAGAGAGGGGGCTGATTTTTCAAAGGCATTATCAACTACACACTCACACTAGCCCATGTGTGGAGTAAGAAGACTCTCTCTCCTTCTCAAGCTTTAATGGAAAGCTTATCACCTACTCCAAGCTTGTGAGAAGGAAGGCCTACACCAACAACTCTTGGCTTTGTGATGCAAATCCAACCAAGAGCCAAGCTTCAATGCATGATCATCTCCTCTACCATGTTAATTACTAGATAAGCTATGCTAATATGAGTGATTATGTGAGGAGATGTACATCTTTCTCGTAAGAATACTCCTTCTTCCTCTCAATCTACTCTCATAACCCCGCTAGCTCTCACCATCTTCGAAGATGTGTGAGGTCTTGGGTGAGAGACCGTGAGGGAATTGATGTTGTGTTTGATAAGTGTTTTGCTTAGTGCATGAAGTTTCCATCTTCATTGCACTAGATAGTATTGAAGGAACACAAAGAAATTGTATTGTAAAATGTCTTTCTTGATGGGAGAATTATAATACAAAGCCTTTTGGAGGGGGGACCGGCTCCATGCAAATCCGGTCGTCAAATGTTGTCAATTGCTTAATTCCTCTCTTTTTGAAGTATTGTTCATGTTATCTAACTAGGTGTTATGCTTTTTGTTGCTGTCTCCACCCAAGCACTCTTGTTAATCTCATTAGGAATCTATTCTAATGAAATGCTCACTATGTTCATGCTATTTTCCGCTACACACAAGCTACTAGGCCATTATATGTTACACCAATGTATTTTGTCTTTGACGGAATCCAATGTGGATACATTACATCACCCCATTTTTCTCCCAGCTACAAAACCATGTTGTAAAGAAATCATATTCCCTCTAATATGTTGGAGACTATCCCCTTGTCTATGATACACACTATCTCAATCATTTTGCTTCGCTCCCACTCCCCTCGATGCGAGATCAGACACTAGGGAAATGGAAAATAGTCACATCAACTATGCACATTATGCTCACTATAGGCTTGAAAATACAAGTGCCACACACTACGCGCGCACGCGAGAGAGAGAGAGAGAGAGAGAGAGAGAGAGAGAGAGAGAGAGAGATGGATAGATAGAGATGGTGATACCTATGATAGGTACACACACACACACACACACACACACACTAAGGTACTAGTAAATGCTTGCTACATTCTTTCAATTTCTCACCCCCCTACAGTCCCTCCCCCCCCCCCCCCCCCCCCCCCCCCCCCCCTTATTGGCATTATAGAGCTTTTTGCTGTGCTACTGTAAAAACTTGCCTTATAATGGGACAAGGCCCTTGCATAATTAATAAACATGCTTATCGAAGCGTGAAAATATCCCCTGCTATCATTATACGAGGAAGGCGGCCCCTTCTACTCTCTGACTATCGACCTCCCTAGGCGATGGTATCTGCCGGCCGCTTAAGGGACTCATGCAGTGGAGGGCGGCTTGGCCCATTCATCTCATCTACTCTGGATGCATGCACACCAACCTATTTAAACAAAGTTGAGGGCACACCTTGGCCCTCACTTAGCCTTGGATTAGGTCTTTTTTTGCTTTGTGTCGTTATTGTCTGAACTTGCTGATGAGCGATGGAGCTTGCCGCTCAAACATCTGAGGTACTGTGTTTTTTACCTTACTACCAGTACCAGTTCTAGTTTGTTTCTGTTGTGGTATAAACAGGTTGTAAATACTATGCATGGTTGGTAAGATTGGGAGCCGGTTGTTTTATACACTATAGGTTGGTCTTGCTTGATTACATAATGAATAAACTGATGCGCCTGGGCATTTTTTTTTATAGCTTGGGCCTTGAGACCTCTTGTGCATAAAGAGCAATTGTTCTGTTGACTGTATTGATGAAGGGAACACCTGCATGTACTGGTTTTCGCTACAGGTTGTTGTATTGGCTCTGTTTTTAGCCGCTGTAGGACTTTACAATTGTAGATGCAATTTGTTAAGTCACTTGATTGGAAAATGGTGTTGTTTGTTGTCATCATCTGGTACCGTTGGTTGTTGTACAGTATGGAAAAACGGTTAGCTGTCTTGCGCAACCATAGCCGGACACCAACTTTCTGTATTTAAAGAGATACTAATGGTTGTTACAATGAGATCTTGGGATGGTTACTTCTGAAGGTAAGTATACGGCAGCTACTTTGGGCTTTGGCATAGTAACCGAGTTATGGTGCCTGAAAAGTTATACCTCGATAAAGAGGATGGATTCTTGTCGCGCTTGGAATTGGTAATAGTATAGTGCGTACCACCTGTTTTGGTACTTGTAATAGTTTGCCGACTGGAAATAGTGCTTATGATGAGTGTTTTCTCCAAACCAATGTACTGAAGATTGATATTGTGGTAAGGGCCTAATCAGCATGTTTTGAGCTTACTAGGCCTGTATCTCTTGAGCTAACCATTAGGGAAAGAATTTTTTACATTAGACTTCATGAGGAAATCAGTTCTTTAAACAAAAAAGGTTTTTTCTTAAAAAATAAACCTCATTACTGCTAAATATATATTTTTGTCTTGGTAGACTTTAACATTCTGAAAGGAGATTGTACTACTCATTTGTGATACAATAAGTAGAAGACTGCTAACATATAATTCTAAATAGATGACCTAGCTTGGCTAAAGTGATTAAATTCTGTAAGATGGACATGGATAACAACTAATATGGTCCATTGATACCTGTTAAACACATCCAAGGTTAATAGAATTGTTGTCTTGTTTGGATGGATGTAGGTAAGGACTCTATCATATCTTGGAGGCTTTTCTTTTCTTTGGCAAGCTACCCTACTTTAATGAAGCACTCACTGATGAACTGGGGAAGTTCTTTTACTACTTGCTTACTAAAAGAGGATCTCTTTCCTACAATCATTGTACCTAAATAATTCTAATACAGTTATTTTGTACTTCTTATCTGTTCATTGTTTCCTGGCCAGCTATATTTTGAATGTAAAAATTCAATTATGTCTTATTAGTTAAGATTTAAACAGCTACACACACACACACACACACACACACACACACAAAAGAAAAAGAAATCATGAGAGATTGTGTGAGAGATAGAGAGAAGGAGGACGAGAGAGAGAGAGAGAGAGAGAGAGAGAGTGGTTGGAGGTTGAGAGAGGAGGGGGTTGAAAGTGGGTGGTGCAATGTGCAGGAGCAAGAGGGGTTGTGGTGGCTCAAAAAAAGTTTTGTTTGCCACCAGTGGCAAAGGCGGCAATGGAAAACATTTGGTGGTAGTGAGCGACAAGGGTGGAGGAGGGAAAAAATCTCGCTCCAAAGATCTCTTCACCAAGCTCTCTTATTATCCTTCACCAAGGAGTTCTATGATCAACATTTGATCAATAAGGAGATTAAAAAGGGTGAGTCCGCACCTTAAAACAACACTCCAAAAAGTTGAAAAAGCAAGAAAATGGCCCATTCGTGATTAGGGACATATCATCCGATGGAGCTATATACCTTACAACATTGGAGGGAGAAGAGATGTTCAAATGTATTAGTGGATGTATGTTGAAGAAATTGTACCTACCATTAACCACAAAAATGATGGACAGGATTCACCATGCAACTGAATAGTAGAAGCAAGATAAAGCTAATCAAGTGCGATCTTAGGAGGAAGCAAAGTTGTAGATTTTGAAGCGCAAGGAGAGACAAAACAACGTCCAATTTCAACAACAATTGGCAACAACACCTCCTCCTATTGAAGCAATTCAGAGAGAACCAAATTGGTTATGGAGGTATGGATGTATACATCCATCTATAGTTGGCTAATGGATCAATAGAGAGAGTATTTGTAGACACTGGAGCACAAGTCAATGCCATGAAGTACTCAACATACATGAAGATGTCAGATGTACCATTAACAACAAATTAGAGTAAGCTCAAAGCTTCGAACCAAAGCAAGATGGTCAGTTTAGATCAAAACAACCATATCAATAGATATTGATGGCCATTGATGTCAACACCAGTTTCATATGATGGCGAGGACACCTTAAAAGTTAAACTTAATGAAACATCTTATGTCACTCCTTTGGCACAAAGTGATCATATTTGGGAAGTACATCCCATTGATACAACATCACAACCAATAATGAAGCCTAAGTCTACATGACAAATCAATGGACAAGCTACAAGGGAAGCATGGGTGAAAAAATCCATCACGGCAAGCAAGCTGAAGCAATTCGAGTTACCAAAGCCAACAACCTCACCACTGATTAGTTAAACAAAACAACAACAACAACCAATAAAACCTCAACAATCTTGATGCAATTATACTTGAAAATGGCAACCAAAACAACTGCCAAAACCTAAATCAAGCCAAGTATCAATGGATATTGAAGCACACACAACAATCAAATAGACCCCAACCAACCATGGTAACTTTGCACTAGAGACCAAAACAATCAACTCAACAATAATCTCAAACGTCTCCACAACCAAAATACAAGTGGGTACCTAAGAAGACACCAACAGTGACATTAACATGAATAGTACTAACTAACCATCAAAGAAGGACCATGCCATCTTCAAATCCTTTTGTTTGGACCATATAGTATAGATAGAGTCTCACCAACAAAAGCCATAGAACAATCTGTTCAATACTCGCATCTTGCACAACATATTGTTATCCGTGCATCTCTTCCATTGGCATAATAAGGCCACATTACACACCCTCGCATAGACATGATGTTTGCACCCATGCACATGGTACAAACCTTTGCTCCGAGATGACTAATAATGGGAAGGTGGAAGTAGCAGTAGTTGTAGCAGCCCATTGCAAGATAATGAGCCACAAGATGATGAGAATTCATGTGTATAGTGTATAAAGCATAATTTTTTGCTTAATTTTTCTTCTTCATTACTTTTATTAGGGTTTACTACTTACAGGCATAATAATAAGTCGTATTCACAAATTTTTGACAGACATGATACCTAGAGTAAGAGTATGTATATATGAGTGTGTGGAATAATTTTGAATAATTTTTGGCCAAATAATAATAATCTTCAATAAATTTTTTACATTTCTAGCTAATAAGAATAAAAATTTAATAAAATGAACCAAGAGATTCGGAATCAAGTTGTGAAAGCAAACACCAGATCAACAAATCAAGAGCTTCAAGCATGTCAAAATTGAAAAGATTTGGCATAAGTCAATTGGCATAAGTCAAACACACCAAATTGGCATAATCAAGGGTAATCAGTGAACTGAGTATCCAAATGATGAGTCGTCGAAGCCACAGATGATGTGCCATGGGAATCAAGGCAAGAAAGGTAAGTATGTACTTAGGACTCTAGGTATGTCAAGCACATATAGGCAAATTAGGTCAAATCTAGACTCATTTTGACTTGCTAGAGCTAGAATGAGAGAGATCTTTTGTGTGACCTAGAGCGGATTGCTGCTTTCTTGCTTGCCATGGGCATTCCAGACCACCATAACCACTAGATTTGACAAGTACACTTGTTTACCAACACTTAACAAATGTACATGGTCCACAATGCACAAAAAGCACTAATTGAGTGTATGATCAAATCAATAGCAAACTGCTAGAGACTAGTAGGGGGTTAAATGGAGTCAAACTGCAAAAAAAATTCACCAAATTGAGTGTATGACTCAAATCAAAGATGGATTGTTAACTAACTGTTAGAGGCTAGTAGGGGGTTAAATGGAATTAAAATTCAAAAAAAATTCACCAACGGTTTCCCCAGCAAAGGAGAATCCAACCATCCAATCAAAGTCAGGATTGGGGCTAGAACATGGATCGTGATCCATGTTCCCCCACCTAGAACTTAGAAAGATTTCACTTTCACCTGCCTACTCTTCTCACAATGCCTACCCACTGTTGTGATTATAGTTCAAAAATGTTGTTGAACATGAATTGTGATCCATGTACCCAACTATGCCAAATTCAAACCAAATTTTACTTGCAATTAGACCACATCATGGGGGAATCACCCTGCAAATTTTAGTCAAATGGAATTCTCTTGCCGCAAAACCCCCTAAATCTTGAAATTTCAGTCTTCAAATGGTGACGTTGGCCCATGCAATGAAAATCTAATTCAAACACCAAAAGATCATGAAAAATAAATTATGAGACCTATCTGTTGCAATTTGGGCCCAAAACATGGATCGCGATCCATGTACCCTAGAAGCAGATTTAGCAAATCAGAGTCCACATTGCTTGTAGATGTAAAAATCATGGACTGGTAAAAAATTGGTGCAAAATTGTTTGAATTTTAAGAGATGTGAAATTTCAAAGTGCTAAAGTGAAATTAGGGTTTTTCAAGAGGTAGAGCTTTAAATGGTGCAATAAACTTTTGGTATGCTTCAAAGTTCATAAAGGAGTCAAGGAATGCTTGCCAAGAGCGCAAATTATTTAGCTCTACCAAGATGGTAAGTCAGACTCTGATTAAAGTGAAAGTTGATAAACAAGTGGATTTGGGAGAGTGATAGCCAATCTCAAAGCGTCATATCAGCAAGAATCAATACCCACCACTAGCCACAGGGATCAATCAAACAGGGACACAAAAACCAATATGTAAAAACTCGAAAAAATTGGGCCATAAATTGAGAAATAGGGTAGACTTAGGAAAAATGCATCCAAATTTGAAAAGATTCCACCAGTGTGCTAGGATAGGCTATAGGAATATGTTCCCAAAGTTTCACCTCCATATGTGATCAAACATGGATCACAATCCATGTACCTTTTTCAAAATTCTAGATCAAAATCAAACCGTCAGGTCCCACATGCCAATTAAGGCCTAACCCTAAATTTTCAAGTCATTTAGATATCAAAACCCTAGCAAAAATGCCAAAAATCTATAAGTCAACATAAAAGTTTTAAAATTTTGGCTTAAATTCCAAGACAATGATCCAAACCCCACACGTTTTCACCCATATCATCTCTATAGCATGCTAAATCAAATGGTGAAGTTAGCTCCTCAAAATGTGCTCTAACATAAGTCGCAATCCATGTACCTCTAGCCCAAAACTGACCTGAATCAGTTTGCCTAATGCCTGTAGTTGTCCTAGTCACATGCTGAAGTTATTTCATCTGGAGATGTTTTGCTTACGTCATGCTCTTTTTTGTTTTATGGTCAAGTTTGCATTATTTCAACTTTTTGATGACTTCTGAATCAACTTTTGAACGCTGAACAACTAAATTTTTGGTAGAAGGATGCCACACCAAAAATCTTAGAAGGAGTGGGAGGCAGCACCCTATGAGGTCATAGACATCTCCTCAAATGAGAAGCTCATGTGACAGATGAGGAGCTTGTCAAAATTCCAACAAATATATCTACCTAAAAATTCCAAGCAGCGGATGGCACAAACGTTAAAGCAACATTCCTTTTGAAGGAGCTTTGGACATTACATAATAAGTCAAAACTACTAGATAGTGCAAGATGCCTCTAATTGAACAATTTCTCATGCTATGGGACATGGATTTCCAAAGAGCCAGAGAGAGATGGATGAGTTCCATCCAATACAATAAAGAAGCCACTTACCAATAATACGGCAAACTGACTAGAGTGAATAGAGATTGATCCCCATTGCCTACTAGAAGCCACAATCTCCTCCCAAACTAGAGGCTATTGACAATGATAAGGCATTTGTAAAGGAGCAGGGGCACACACTCACTTATAGGCACCTCATCTATTTAGAGATAGAGTTGCCCTTACAACTAATCTCCCACACCTAAAGGTCCAAAATCCATCGTGATACACAAGCCTATCCTCCATGTGGTAGTAATGATGGCCATAGGGTTGTCCGAAAGAAGAGTAGGGTGAAAGGATGTTAATGTGTCACACTTTTTCATGTCCCGGACAATGCTAACTAGCACAATTTTAACATATGCTAACTAGTACAATAACATGAGCTACATCTCCAAGATCTATAACGTATCATATATCAGTAGAAAGCTCTTGAAACAAGGAATCCAAATGTACAATCTCTGACAAATTTTGATATTATTTGTAAAACATTTATCGGTCGCCCAACTTTTTTAAGATGTGCTAACTAGCACAAAAAGTGCGACACGTTAACATGCTTTCACCCGTAATAAAATGTGATCTAGGAAAATACATTCTATAGAGCCTAGTGGAAGAAAACCTCAAGGGGAATGACTGGAACAAGATGTACATGAACGTGGGGCCAATGCCTACAAGAATAGCATACCAAGCCCTAGAGAAACGATTGATGACTTGCTTGAAGTGGATTCTTAGCTCAACGTGCAGTGTGGACAATGGGGAGTTTGTTGACTACATTGGCAAAGAGAAGAAAAAGGGGCTAGAGCTCAAGGGCAAGAACACTTGACAATGCAGCCATAGAGCCTATGATCTAAGTGGAAAAATCAAAAGCAAAGAAGATGTACCCTCAGAGTACCGGTCCTCAAAAATTGAGGCAGAAGTGGAAGTGCCTTTGATTAGGAAAAGAACACAACCAGCTGATCAAATCCCAAAATCACAAACTCAACGGTCTATGGAGGAGGCATAGAGGCTATGAGAGGAGAGATGAAACAAGATAGAAAGTGAGAAAAAGAAGATGGAGGATACACAATAGGATACACCTCCATTAGAATAGGATGATATAGAACTTGACAAAAAGATAGAAAAGATCAAAGAAGAAAGACACAAAAGGCTCAAGAAGATGTTAGATTGGCGGGATCTTTCCTCCAAAGAATCCACAATATGCTCAAGAGGAAAATTGACCAATAGGAGGAGGAAGAATCCAAAAGGCAAAAGACTGTAATATTAGAATATCCTCCCCTTGAAGCCAACACTCTATGCAAAGAGAATCTACCAAAGATACAACAACCACAACAAAAGAGGGCGAGGAGAAGGAGAAAGATAAGAAACAACATGTATCTCCAAAACCGCTATCCCTCCTCCTACAGATCATAATCAAGAGAAGACTAAAGATCAAGCCAAAAAAGAAAGAGAGACACCGACAAAGAAGATCAAAGAAACTAGCACAAAGATGAACAAAGGCAACCTGCAAAACAAAGAAAGATGATCCACTAAAGAAGGTTCACATTCTTGAAACCTCTCAGCAAAGGGAAACTCAAGCATGACAAGAGGTAGCACCTCTAACACAAGAGGATGTGGAAAAAGCTGAGAGAATCCTAGAAGAATTTGATATCAAACAACACTTGGAGAGGATTGAGCTCCACTTTTTAGGTGTCAAAGATGATCTCAGAACTATGAGTTCAAGTTGCTGAGGATGCCAAAGTGACTCAAAGAAAACAAAGAGATAGAAATACTTAAGTAACAAGTAAGGAGTGTACAAGCAGACAAAGAGAAACTTCAAGCAGAGCTAAAGAGAGAAAAGGTAGATATTCTCAACATCTATTCCGATTTAGAAAGATAGATAGAGGCTAACACAAAGGTGCAAGTGTAGCAACAGGCTTTAGAAGAGGCTCTAGAGGGGCAGACAAAGAGATACTCCAAGATGTTTGAGTCTTATGACTTGGTGAAGCCCACCCTCTCCACCCTCCTAACCCTTCAAGAAGTGCCTGCAAGCCTCAACTCTCAAGAACCTACTACAATTGTTGAGAAGATTAAAGCCTTGAAGATAAAGCTAGAATAGAAGAATCTCCAATGGCAACTACTCATGGTTGGATTGATGGCAACCAACCCAAAGAGAGTAGGAGATCAAAGAGCTTAAAGAACAATCAGCCAAACCACAAGCTGATTTCACTAGCCAGGTAGAGATGCACTCAAAATAATTACAAGCCAAAGTTTTGGAAATTAGTGCTCTACAATCAAAGGCACTATTCAATTAAGCATTTGATAATGACAAGGCCTTCATCAAACAACAAGGCCACAAATTCACTTATAAAGATTTGATCTATTTAGAGAAGATGAAGTTGCCATTATGGTTGATATCTAAACACCTTAAGGTCCAGAAGCCACCATGCTACACATAGCCCAATCTATACATATAGGTGGTTATGGCCATGGGACTAGCCAAAAGGAGGGTAATCGGATGCGATCTAGGAAGCTATATCCTAAAAAATCTAGTAAAGGCCAATCTAAAGGGCAGTGAAAAAAAACAAGACATATATGAATGCAGGCCCGGTCCTCACACTGGTAGCTTACAAAGCCCTTGGCTTGATCAAGCAACTTCTAGAAGTGGAATCCCAACTAGAATTACTCCACAAATAAGATCATGTTGTCCGCTCTCCAGGGAAGTTCTTCAGCTCATGGGCCAAGACCCCCGATAGTGAAGCAACTGAATCAGATATAGAGCTTAGTGGATAAATAAAGCCTAAAAATTTCAACATTCCATAAGAGTATCACTCAAAAAAAGAAGAACAAGAAGCATTTGATTTCATAATCCCATTGATACACAAAAGACGCCAACCTACTGAGCAAATCCCCAAAACCGAAGTCCAAAGATTGATGGAGGATGCTAAGTGGTTGCAAGAAGAATGGCTTGCAAAGATAGCAAGAGAGAAGAAGAATATAAAAGAAGCCGGCTTAGAAATGGATGGTGAAGATGACATTGAGCTTGAAAAAAATCTTGGTAGATTAGAGCGGAACAATTAGAAATGATCAAAAGACATCAACGCAAGAAAGTTGAAGAGGAAGTGGATCTAGCAGGCTCATTTAGGTAACACATCGATGATGTACTCAAAAGAAAAGCTAAACAAAGAGAAGAACAAGATTCTAAAATAAAAAAGATAGATGATTTGGAATCCCCAATGGATTCACCAAAAAGCCATCACTCCATACGGGAAGAACCACCAAAAGACAAAGCTACCGACGGGCAACAATAGGAGAGTGAGATGGAAACGGAGAAACAACAGGTTTCTCCAAAGCTTGTAACACCTCCTCCTAGTATTGAAGGAAAAAGAAGAATCCAAAGATCAAAAGGACACAAAAGCGGAAGCAGATCTAATGGAGGCACAAATAGAGCTTAGAGAAGTGGCACAAACTGTTCAAGACCAGAGAGAACAAGAATAAGAGGAGTAAGAGAAAGGAGAGAAAAAAAAGAGATTTGGTACCCAAAAATTCATGGCTGCCAACTACACAAGTGGGCGGCTAAGCTCCACCCCTTTCTAGAGACACCATTGAGGAAGCCACCGACAAATTTATTAGAGATTTTGAGCTAAAAATAACTTTATTTTCTAAAAGAGACATACTATTATCATATCTAATATTTTTGGAAAAGCATAACTTTTTCAAGGAATTCTCTCTCCTCTAATTATCTCAATAAATTCTCACAAACCTTTCTTGATTATGCGTTCAAGTTAATGAAGGAATATAAATTTTCCTCTCTACAAAGTATGCACGCAATTTTAAGAAAAGATGTACACCTTGAAGTAGAGTCCAAGATTAAGAGGCTAAGGTTTGAAGTTGATTTATCATGATTTAATGTTTTTTTTTTTGGAATTCAGTTCCCATTCCAAATGAGAATATATTCCCTCTCTTGTCCTTTGGAAAACCCCCCAAATCTTCAAATCCTCTCCTTTCTTTGTGAGGTAATCCTTCCCATAAAAGTATAGGTAGGTCTAAATCCATCTAAATGAAAAGCTTGTTAATTGAAGGCACTTCAATTGAATGAGCAATTTATACTACACTAGCATGATCATTCATTTGAACTTTGGAATCTACTCTTACACCATCATTCATTTGAACTTTGCAGTCTACTCTTACACCATCATTCATTGAATGTTCATGCTCTATTCTTACACCACCAACCAAAGAAAGTTTTATCATTACTACCAATGAGATTACAAGTTAGTGTACTCTATAAAGTTTTGCATTAACAACCCATGATTTGTCTAGAATAAAGGAAGGTCATTGTCTGGAGCATATGCATTGCTCATTTCTAGTTTATCTACTTTCAAGTTTTGTTTTGCAATTACGAAAGGGGAAGCAAGGGGATAGCTTCACAAAAGTAGTGACCATGTTGCTTGAGTATAAATCTCCCACCATTTATGGAGATGCCCCATGGACGCCAAAAGTTGCAAGAAAGAAAAATGGGATACCATCAAAGACGGGGTTAAGCTAGAAATCTACATTGAGACAAAACACTCAACTCCCAAGAAACTCTTTGTTTTCTAAAAGTATTGTCTAAATGAACATTAAAATGAACAAGGAACTATGGGATTATAAGTCAATGAATCTAGTCTAAATTTCAACTATGATTAAAACCTTACCGAGAACATTTGACGTGGATATCCCAAGCTCAGCATATAATTTTTAAGTGTGAAATTTTTCTGAAATGATTGGTGAAAAGGCAAGCCCAAATGTTTACCTATAGCAACACAATGTGGGATGGTCATTTCTATCTAGGATTGATAATTATTGGTTTTTTTTCAAGCTCAACTTTCATTCAATGCCCTCGATTAGGATTGGATGGGAGTGAGTCCGAATTGATTGGGAGTACATATAGATGCATTTAGAAATACGCCTAGTCTAGGTAGGCCTAATGCCAATGGGAAAGAAGGAAGAAAGATGGATCCAAGAAGGGATCAAATAAGAGAGGAATATGTGATTGATTAAGGAACTCTTGTAGTTGTTTATTGAAAAGGAATCTTGGAAAGTTTAGGAACCTAAATGGTCTATCAGCACATCCACATTAGTCGAACAATTGATTTCTTCGTCTTTTTTTTCTCAAAGGAACATAAAGTGGATTATTTTTTATTTTCCAAACAAGATATAGAAAAACAAGAATTGAAAATTGTGTAAAGGTGATGTCTCACCAATAGCAAAGGAGACAAGGTACCCTTGTTGCCCTAGGATGAGGATAGGGGTATGCATGAGAAGTCTATGTGATTCTTGAAAGATAACTAGATAACTTTTATAGTACTAAAAGAAAAAAGAATTAGTATATTCTAAAATGGAAAAAAGGTGAGAAACAACCTAATAGATGGACACTTGCGGGTAGGAAACAATTTTGATGCTTCTTTCAAATACTTGAGATCTAGTGTATGCCTTTTGCAATATGCGACTAATGCAGACGCCAACAAGGATAACTACACGAGCTACATAGCAAAGATTTGGATGTTTTCAAACTGTTGGACGGATACATCGCGACGAACGTCAACACAGTGAGAACTCACCTAACAAGATTTGTCAGCTAAGGATGAAGCTCGCCGTAGGCACATGGAAGCAAGCATAAGGTGTCAACCTACACTCGACCGACTCCTAACTAATTCCTACAGAGGTCTCTACCAATTGTCTAAGTCACAGCCTTCAAGAGTGCATAAGAGGAAACTTCCTACAACGCTTTCTAGAGCCGAACACAGTCAAACATTCCCGAAACACCACAGAACTTGAAGGAGACCCTACTATCACCAATAGGTCGCTCTCCTAAGACTATGAACCAAAACCTCAACCCAAAAACACCCGGTACAAAATCACGTAGGATGTTTGGCCGAAATTTGCAGGTCTTAGTTTCTGAAATCTAAAGTGCCTAATGTGTACCACTGCTCAATGTGAATGCATGGATATTGTGCAATGCAAAATCAGACAACGTATGCTCACCAAATCACCAGATGAAGCTTGTAGAAGGAGCTCGCAAAACCGGACCATACGCGTGCAATGTAGGTATCGGCGCATAGCGCTCTCGTCGGGGGCAACACGCTGCACTTCTCCGCACTCGATTCCCACCACGGTGCACACGTAGCATCAAGATGAGCTCACACTCTCTCTCGTACATAGTACGCTCACTCACAGACTTCAAAACTTGTTTTTAAAAACGACAAAAGGTTTTTCATTAAGGTCAAAAAGTGGTATAAATACCTTAACAATTCTC
>NW_028221395.1:53364-99135 GCF_014529385.1 Adiantum capillus-veneris | reverse complement strand
ACCTTGGAAAAAAGCTTCCATGTACAAACATATATGAGGTTTTCCATGTTCTAATGGAACCTATCTTGGACAAATGGTGAAGCTTTCTTCTCTCCATGTTGATTTTGGAACACCTTAGACAAGTGGTGGAGCTTTTCTTTTCTACTCTTCATAATACAATGAAGTATATGTTGGTTACATGGTGAATCTTAAGGCAAACCTCCCATTTTACTAAAGATGATAGGTTGGACAAGTGGATCAATCTTCTATCATTTCTCCATGACTATATTGGACAATTAGTAGTCATAACATCTCTCTATGTTGTCTAGAGATGAGCTTGGACAAGTGATGGACCCTGCTTCTCTCTTCCTTTGGTTTACTAGTTTGAAGACTCAGTATTATACTTTCTTAGATCTAGCTTGAACAAGTGGTGGACCTTGCATCCACAATCTTAATTCAGTACAAAAAAGTATATGAAAAAATAACATAGGAATCTTGGTTTGAAGGTCAAGCAATTAGGTTCCAAATGCACATAATAATATATTTTCCACCCATATTAAAAGAAAGTTAAATATGTTATTACCAAATTGACAAAGGTAACGTCCAAGAATTATATCTTTCCATCTTGTCAGATCTAAATCTTCATCAAGGCGACATGCATGTATACATCAACTTGCAAGCCATTCAAGAATACATGCACTTAGATTCCATAGTTTTGTTTTCAAAGTCTTTTAGGTTCTAAAACTCTTTCACATAAAGTATGTAATGACAAAATTCTTGAAGCAAACATTTGTGCCCAAAAAAAGATCCTCTCACATATTTAAAGTCATGAATTCTCTGATCCACATTACAAGTTTTATTTTGACATCAAACATCAATTCTTTCATAGTTCCAAATAAATGCAACCTCGATATGAATTGACAAAAATGAATTTCTTTTACTATATGACCCAACATAGGCCCCAATCAAATAAAAAATGAGTCCCCAAAAATTTGGGTGCACTCTAGCAATACATCAGAGTCCCCTTACAATAGGATGCACTCCAATAGTACATTGAAGTCCCCTTAGAGTAGGGTGCACTCCATTCAAGTGTTCATAAAATTGACACACCTTTAAAAAAAAAAAAAAAAGACTATATCAAAATTATACAAATGTTGAAAGATACACACTAGAATAAAAAAAGCATCTTATAGCCATATTTATTCAATGCTTTCGTGTTGACAAGTACACACCAAGGACATAATTTGTCTCAGAATCACTATACTGATTTACAATTGTGTTGTATGTATAACTCTCTTATCTCTTGCATACAACCATCCTACCAACCATGGAATTATGGTTCTCTGCAAGAAGTTTTGAAGTTGCTCGGAAGTTTGCCTCCACATCTTTGGAAATATAAGATATGTCCCTGGCATGTTCCACATCACCCTATATGGAGTGTCATAAAAAATTAAGGTATTGTTTGCATCCAAATCCTCAAATATCTTCCAATATCACTCAGATTTTTTGTGATAAACCCTTGTAAATCCTAACATGATATTTGGATTTTGGCAATTTTTGTTACTCATAAACACCTTGAACTTGGTATACTGCTCAGGAAAACACTTTTGTGTGATGCGTTGCACCCTTGTTAAGTTATATAGCAACTCCATATCCATAGCTCAAAGTATTCAGCACAAAAATCCAAAAAACTTTGTGCGTCTGGTCGCACCACATGATAAACTTCATCTTTGTCCTCCACAAGTCGCATGTGTTGAGCCCAAGATGGCATAGAATCTCCATGTTTCATTTCAACTGTCTTGAGGAGTAACCCCTCTAGATCCAAGATAAGTACTCTTTTGATGTCCTTGAAAGCAAGTGGTAGGTGATAAGGAGGTGATTCATTCCTTGGACAAGGTCTTGGAGGAGGTTTGGATGGGTAATTCAATAGTTTTCTTCAATTTATGCCAGCATATAGCCAATCCATTTTTCTGTAATGGTTCTGAAATTAAGAACAAGAACACTTAATGCAAACACAACAATAGACATGAGTTTTACATTGTCTACCCTAAGGTTTTATTAGATACCAAAATCCATCTATGATCTACTCATTAATAGAAAGAAAGTCAAATTAAAATCCTGACTCTTTTTTATGCTACACTCTCTCTTAGTCTCAATACCATGGAGTTCAACTAGACTTAAGTCAACTAATAACTACTACTTGTTGTTAAAGGTATTCTTGAAGTGTATAAGGCTTAACCAATGCTCTAGTGTAGAATGGGTATTTAGGTCTCAAGGTCTACCACTTATCCAAGCAAAGATCCATTTAGATATGGAAACCCAATTTTTCTTAATATAATGATATAGAGTGGACAAGTGGTGAATCCTGAGACCAAAGCCACTCATGCTACTAGGGATAATAGGTTGGACAAGTGGTGGACCTTGAATGTAAACCCCCATGTACAAAGTATCAGGGGTTTTGGGTATTTCAATGGACTCTAGCATCTTGGAAACATGGTGGAGCTTACTTCTCTCCATGTTTCAATGGAGTCTATCTTGGATAAATGGTGGAGCATCATTCTCTCCATGTTTCAATGGAGCCTACCTTGGTACAAGTGGTGCACGTTTGTTTTCTCTCTATGTTTGAACAGATTTAGCTTGGACAAGTGGTGGACCTTGGAACAAAATCCCCATGTAAAACATATCATGGACATTACAAGTGGTGAGAAAAAATACCATTCATATATAACCTTATAGGTTGGAAAAGTGGTGGACCTTAACACCCAATTATTATTAATATAATGACATAGAGTGGACAAGTGGTGAATCTTGCGACCAAACCTACTAGGAAAAGTACGTTGGACAAGTGGTGGACCTTGAATGCAAACCCCCATGTACAAAATATTACTCATGCTACTAGGAATAATTTGGTATTAAGGTCCATGTTTCAATGGACCTAGCTTGGAAAAGTGGTGGACCTTTGTTTCTCTCTATGTTTCAATAGAATTTGCTTGACAAGTGGTGAACCTTGGAACAAAACCCCATGTAAAGCATGTCATGGGCATTACAAGTGGTGAGAAAAAATACCATTCAAGGTATAACTTATAGGCTGGACAAGTGGTGGACCTTAGCACCCAATTCCTCTTATTATAATGACATATAGTGGAAAAGTGGTGAATTGTGAGACCAAACCTACTAGGGATAATAGGTTGGAGAAATGGTTGACCTTGAATGTAAATCACCCATGTACAAATTATCATGGGTTTTGCGTATTTCAATGGATCCTAGCATCTTGGAGACATGGTGGAACTTACTTCTCTCCATGTTTTAATGGAGCCTATCTAGGAGAAATGGTGGAGGTTCCTTCTCTCCATGTTTCAATGGAGCCTAGCTTGGACAAGTCGTGGACCTTTGTTTCTCTCTATGTTTGAATATGGTTAGCTTGGACAAGTGGTGGATCTTGGAATGAAACTCCCATGTAAAACATATCATGGGCATTTCAAGTGGCGAGAAAGGATACCATTTAAGATATAACCTTATAGGTTGGACAAGTGGTGGACCTTAACACAATAGAATGACATAGAGTGTACAAGTGGTGAATCTTGAAACCAAACCACTCATGCTACTAGGGATAATAGGTTAAACAAGTGGTGGGCCTTGAAATAAAACCCCCTAGAGTGTTTCAATGGAGCCTAGCTTGGAAACATGGTAAAGCTTGCTTCTCTCCATTTGCAATGCAGCCTATCTTGGATAAATGGTGCAGCATCATTCTCTCCATGTTTCAATGGAGCCTAGCTTGGACAAGTGGTGGACCTTTGTTTCTCTCTATGTTTGAATAGAGTTATCTTGGAAAAGTGGTGGACCTTGGAACAAAAACCCCATGTAAAACATATCATGGGCATTTGAAGTGGTGAGAAAAAATACCATTCAATATATAACCTTATAGGTTGGACAAGTGGTGGACCTTAACACCCAATTATTCTTAATATAATGACATAGAGTGGATAAGTGGTGAAATTGGGACCAAACCTACTAGGGAAATAGGTTGGACAAGTGGTGGACCTTGAATGTAAACGCCCCATGTACAAAATATCACTCATGCTACTAGAAATAATTTGGTATTAAGGTCCATGTTTCAATGCAGCCTAGCTTGGAAAAGTGGTGGACCTTTGTTTCTCTCTATGTTTCAATAGATTTATCTTGGACAAGTGGTGTACCTTGGAACAAAACCCCCATGTAAATCATGTCATGGGCATTACAAGTGGTGAGAAAAAATACCATTCAAGCTATAACATTATAGGTTGGACAAGTGGTGGACCTTAACACCTAATTCCTCTTAATATAATGACATAGAGTGGACAAGTGGTGAATCATGAGACCAAACCTACTAGGGATAATAGGTTGGACAAGTGGTGAACCTTGAATGTAAACCCCCATGTACAAAAAATTATGGGTATTGGGTATTTCAATGGAGCCTAGCAACTTGGAGGCATGGTGGAGCTTATTTCTCTCCATGTTTCAATGGAGCCTATCTAGGAGAAACAGTGGAGGTTCCTTCTCTCCATGTTTCAATGAGCCTAGCTTGGACAAGTGGTGGACCTTTCTTTCTCTATATGTTTTAATAGAGTTAGCTTGGACAAGTGGTGGACCTTGGAATGAAACCCCCATGTAAAACATATCATGGGCATTTCAAGTGGTGAGAAAGGATACTATTTAAAATATAACCTTATAGGCTGGACAAGTGGTGGACTTTAACACATATTTCTTCTTCATATAATGACATAGAGTGTACAAGTGGTGAATCTTGAGACCAAACCACTCTTGCTACTAGGGATAATAGGTTGGACAAGTGGTGGACCTTGAATGTAAACCCCTCATGTACAAAATTATGGGTTTAGGGTATTTCAATGGAGCCTAGCTTGGAGACATGGTGGAGATTACTTCTCTCAATGTTTCAATGGAACCTATCTTGGAGAAATGGTGGATCATCCTTCTCTCCATGTTTCAATGGAGCCTATCTTGGACAAGTGGTGGACCTTTGCTTCTCTCTATGTTTTAATGGAGTTAGCTTGGACAAGTGGTGGGTCTTGGAACAAAACCCCTTTGTAAAACATAGCATGGACATTACAAGTGATGAGGAAAAATATCATTCAAGATATAACCTTATAGGTTGGAAAAGTGGTGATGGACCTTGAAAAGTGGTGAAGGATACCATTTAAGATATACCCCTTATAGGTTGGACAAGTGGTGGACCTTAACACCCAGTTATTCTTAATATAATGACATAGAGTGGATAAGTGGTGAATCTTAAGACCAAATCACTCATGCTACTAGGTATAATACGTTAGAGAAGTGGTAGACCTTGAATGTAAACACCCCATGTACAAAATATCATGGTTTTAGGGTGTTTCAATGGAGCCTAGAATCTCGGAGACATGGTAGATCTTGATTCTTTCCATGTTTGAATGGCACCTATCTTGGAAAAATGATGGAGGTTACTTCTCTCCATACTTCAACGGAGCCTAGCTTTGACAAGTGGTGAACCTTTGCTTCTCTATATGTTTGAATAGAGTTAGCTTGGACAAGTGGTGGACCTTTGCTTCTCTCTATGTTTGAATAGAGTTAGCTTGGACAAGTGGTGGACCTTGGAATGAAACCCCCGTGTAAAACATATCATGGGCATTTCAAGTAGTGAGAAAGGATACCATTTAAGATATAACCTTATAGGTTGGACAAGTGGTGGACCTTAATACATAGTTCTTCTTAATATAATGGCATAGAGTGTACAAGTGGTGTATCTTGAGACCAAACCACTCGTGCTACTAGGGATCCTAGCTTGGACAAGTGGTGGACCTTGGAAAAAAGTCCCCCTATACAACATAGATGAGTTTTTTCATGTTTTAATGGAAGAGAGATTCGATAAATGGTGGAGCTTGCTTATCTCCATGTGGATTTTAGAACTAGCTTGGACAAGTGGTGGAGCTTTGCTTTTTTACTCTTTATAATACAATGATGTATAGGTTGGTTACATGGTGAATCTTAAGGCCAAACCTCCCATCTTACTAGAGATGATAGGTTGGACAAGTGGTCAACCTTCTATCATTTCTCCATGCCTATAATTAGACAATTAGTAGAACTAGCATCTTTCTATGTTGTCTAGAGCTGAGCTTGGACAAGTAGTGGACCTTGCTACTCTCTTCCCTTGGATTATTAGTTTGAAGACTCATTATATATACTTGCTTAGATCTATATAATTACTCATTAGTTAGGTTACAAGTGGGTATGTAATTTGTTAGCCTCAAGGAACTTTGAATATTGAATAGTAAGAAAGTCAAGTGCTGGTTTGAAGATCTTTTGCTTATCTAAACTAGACTCTAACTCAATAATAAGTTTCATAAGTTCCACGAATTGTCCTATCTAGGCTCCAAAAGAGTCTTAATTGGTTTGTGCTAGATTCTAACTTCCTTGATGGGGTAGAATCTTAGAAAAATGAGGCACTATAAGTTTTACCTTAGCTCAAATGGATTTTTCACTTAAACTCGACTGCAATTTGGCTATCTAGTCTTTGTCTCGATGGAGTTTAACACTAGATACATAGTAGTGATATTTAAGCTTCATGTCTCTTCACTTGATCGAGATATGAGACCATACTTTCAAGGTCACCACTTGTCTTACCTAAAGACCAATGTGAGACATGGGAGCAAGAAAGCCATCCGATATTGTTTTAAGGACTATTACATAGGCAATCAATAACTTAAGTAAAGCAAAAAGACTTGGATCTTTCACAATTAATAACTTAAGTAAAGCCAAAAAGACTTGGATCTTTGACAGTTTTTTTCAAACTAAAAAAGCACAATCTCATGCTAACAAAATTATAAATCACAATTGAAAGGTTTGAACAAGAAAAAGATCAACAATCTTAATAAGAAGGATACTTTTCATTTCATTTGATGATTACAAACTAAAATAAAGTCTCTCAAGAAATTGATAAACAAAAAATGTAGGTGACTGCTTCATTATTTTGAGCAAAAATATCAAAATCTCTATTGATTGAGCTCCATCTAGTAGTATCCTTTGTAAGATCCTGCAAGAAGGAATAAAAAGAAAGATTTGTTAGATACCATGCACATGAGTGTTCAAGCATGTGTATCAAGAATATATGACATGTCACTAGTACCTTAGGGTTGCTTTCTATCCAGCCTTAGAAGATTGTTCTCAGCTTTCACCTTATTTATATAAGCCTTTGCTGTGGTTGCCTTTAAAACTCCTTTTGTGTTACAACCCAGTTGCCTAGCTAAAGTGGTCAATTGTGACGCCTTCATGCTTTCAATGGGTGTACGCTCCTTTGCCAAGATCTCTTGTATTTGGGCTCTTCTCATTTCATTGTGGTGGCTTGTGTCACTTGCATCTTCAATGATAGTTTCATCTCTGTCACCTTTTGCAGGTGGTATTCTTCTTGTAAAGAACACCTTAGTTGACCAAACATCATTTTTCTGCTTCCAATACTCCATGATTTGTTTGTATTCACTATCATTTGTCACTATAGGTTGTCCATAACGATTAGAAGCAATTAAATCACGCACATCCCTTCTCTCATCAAGCTGAATCAAGTATGGCAGTAGCTCCTCCAAGAGCATATTGTCAACCATCTTCTCAGCATCAAATTGTGGTGAAAAAATGCAATTGTTTGCTGGTGAAATACATCCCTTGTAAGGAGAGTCATCAATAAGCACTGTTCTTTGTGGATCACATTCAAACCCCATGGCAATTTTGGCTAGAGGCCTGAACATTGCCTCAACGTTTGGATTGTCGGGTCTAAACAATTTTTGAGTTTGAGCGGTGTAGCAAACATCTTGCGACCAAATTGCAAAGAAAGGCAATGTATCCTCAGCTAAGTTGTTTAGTGCTGCAAGGATTTGATACACATTATTCCTAGTAGCTGTCGACCAAATTGCAACATTAAACCTTTGTAAAATAGTCTTCAAGAATTGGATGCAACCTGGCCTGAGTATAATATATCTTTTTGAATCCATTTGCATTGAGTTGTGGTGTGAGGATGGTTGAGGGGAACGTTTCAACAATAGACCATTTAAATCCAATGTAATTGTAAGCATGGATTTCTCAACATCTACGCTACTGTAGACATGTAGTAGTGTTAGTGTGTATACGCGCTTCACCAGGGGCACTTTTCTCCCACTGGGTTTTTCCCCCTGGACATCTGGTGTGAAAGGACACCTTATCTCTTAGGGTTTCATATAAGCTTTGTAGCTCTGAGTTTGTATACACAATTATTATTCCAATACAGAGAGAGACTACAGAGATCTCGTACACAAGCTCTGTGTCTTCTTCTTCTCCATCTTCTTCCTACTCTGAGTTGCTGTCTTCCTTCTGTTTCCTGTTTCATCATCTTCAACAATTGGTATCAGAGCGAGGTGATTTCCAGAGCCTGTACTTGCGTTTTCGCGTCCGCGCGCGCAATCGCAGTTTTCAGGCAGTTTTCAGAAAATTTGTTCGCGGGAGCATCCTCGACGTTCCGGGAGTATTCTGAGCAGGCGACCTGGGGTTTTACCCCCCTTTCGAAGCCGTTCGAGCCCTCAGAATTTCGTTCTGAGCAGCGTAGCAGAAGTTACTTTTCCGAGGCGTTTAGATCAAGAGGGTGTGCTTTTTGACAGATTTTCTTCAGGTAAACAGTTCTTTTGGGAAGCAGCTTGTCTTAGCTTTGTGCTGAGATTTTGTGTAGAGTTTTGCTTGGATTGGAGAAGAGATTTGTGAATCTCTTGGAGGTTCTTTTGCTCTCTTGTGTGCATCTACAGTATGGCTCAATCTACGGAGAAAGAGATTTTTGGTGCGTTTACATCCGAAGACAAATTGGATGGTACCAACTATTCTCTTTGGTCTTTTATGGCCAAAAATGCTTTGGTTGGTAAAGGATTGTGGGATTATGTATCTGGAGATGAAGTTCGTCCAGGTAGCATTGCACCTGCCACGCCTAGTCGTGGTGCAGCTGTTGGTGCAGGACCCTCACAAGTCACTCCAGAGCAAAAGAGATGGGATACTAAAGATGCACAGGCTATGGCTGTGATTGCCTTAACCATAAAGAGGACAATCACACCACATATCAGATCTTGCAGAACTTCTGAGGATGCTTGGAACACTCTGCAAGCTATGTTTGGAGGAAGAAACGCTGCCAGAATAGAGTTTTTGAAGAAACAACTTGACAAAATACAGATGGACGAAGGTGACGATATTGTCGAGCATCTTACAAAAATCAGGGATCTTAAAGAGCAATTGCTTAGCATTGATGAAGTGATTCCAGAGAAGGACTTGGTTTCCAAAACACTCAATTCACTACCACCATCTTATTTGACTTTTCAGACTTCTTTGACTCTGTCTTTGCGAGCTAATCCTGACCCTCTTCATTTTGAAGAGTTAGTGGCTTTGCTATTGCAGGAGGATCAATCACGTAAGAACAAGTCTTTACAGGTGGATGGTATGGATCATGCTCTTGTTGTACAGAACAAAAACAGGGGTAAAGAGAGTGCTCATCACTCCAAGTCTAGTGCAGGACAATCTTCAGAGAAGTCTAAAGGTGATTCCGACAAGTCCAAGAAGAAAGGTAAATGTCACTACTGCAAGAAACCTGGTCACTACATTAGTGAGTGTAAAAAGCGAATTGCTAAAGAAAAGAAGAAAGAGTCAAGTTTGGTTGTTTCAACTTCTAGTGATTCTTCTACAGCTAAAGGAGAGTCTGCAAACTTTGTGCAGGATTCTTATGCTTTTGTAGTATGTTCAAATTTTTCTGCTTACAGTGTTGACAAGACACAAATGATTTGGTACTTTGATAGTGGTGCATCCAGGCATATTACTTCAAGGAAGGATTTGTTTTGTTCATTGGATGCAGCTCCAGCAGGAAAGAAGGTGACATGTGCAAATAATGCTTCTTATCCAATCAAAGGCGTTGGTAAGATTTTGATTACCATTTCAGATGGTTCAGATTTATGCTTGCCAGATGTCTTATATGTTCCAGGGATCAAGAAGAATTTGTTGTCTGTATCCTCTCTTGCAAAAAATGGTCTTCGGGTCATTTTTGAGGATGACAGATGTGTTGTACGAGATCGAGAGAATGGTTATTCTCTTATCACTACAGGTACGCTGGAAAATGGACTATTTGTGCTAGATCGTTATGAAAAGCAGATTCAGGTATGTATTGCAGAAACAAAGACTCAGGCCATGCAGGATGCTGAGTTGTGGCATGCTAGATTTGGGCATGTTAGTTATGGCAGTTTGATGACTTTACAACGTCATAATATGGTGCATGATTTGTCCTTATTGGAGATGCCACCAAGACATGTATGTGAAGGTTGCGTTCTTGGAAAGATGCACAGATTTGCATTTTCGCAGGATGGTTCAGTTAGAGCGACACGAAAGTTGCAGCTTGTACACAGTGATGTATGTGGTCCTATGAGGACGCCATCTTTGGGAAACAGCCTTTATTTTGTGACCTTCATTGATGACTTTTCCAGGTTTTGTTGGGTGTATCCACTCAAAGCAAAGTCAGACGTGTTTGCAGTTTTTCAACATTATGTCGCCATGGTTGAAAATGAAACAGGTTGCAAAGTACAGACTCTTCGTACCGATCGAGGAGGTGAATACATGTCAGGTGCATTTAAGGATTTTTTGGGAAAGAAAGGCATTAAACACCAATGCACTATGCCATACACACCACAACAGAATGGTGTTGCAGAAAGGAAGAACAGGTCTTTAATGGAGACAGCTAGATGTATGCTCAAGGCTAAGAGTTTGCCTCATAAACTATGGATGGAGGCAGTTGCTTGTGCAGCACATGTTTTGAACAGGTGTCCTACTCGTGCCTTGAAGACCATTACTGCATATGAAGCTTGGTATGACAAAAAACCTTCAGTCAGTTATCTTCGTGTTTTTGGTTGTCTTGCTTATGCTCACATCCCTCAGCAGTTACGTGGGAAGCTTGATGATAAGGCAATCAAATGTATATTTGTGGGGTACAGTAGTGGAAGTAAAGGTTATAGACTTTACAATCCTGCTACAAACAAGATTTTTGAAAGTCGTGATGTAATTTTTGCAGAAACTACTGCTCAACCTATGGTTGCTTTTGATGTACCTCATATGCAGACACATGATGTATTTGAAGGTTTGCTTCCTTCTTTTGTGGAGAATCAAGAATCACAACAGGTTGATAATCTTGATCAATCTTTTGATCAGCATGTGACACCTCATGATGTAGAGGAAATTGTGCGTGAAGAGCAAGAAGTTCTCAGGGAAGAAAGAACCTTGCCTAAATGGGTTCAGAAACTTTGCAGGATAGCAAGTTGGATGCACCGTTGCCACGGAAAACACGTGCTGGTACTACTTTTGGCAGAGAGCAAGTAGATTTGGCTTGCTTTAGCACTCTTTGTCATGCAGATGAGCCTGATTCATTTGAACAAGCTTTAGAGTGTGTTCAGTGGAAAGATGCTATGCAGCAAGAAATTGATTCTATTCATAAGAATCATACATGGGATCTAGTGGACTTGCCTACAGGTAAAAAGCCTATTGGTACAAAGTGGGTTTTTAAGGTAAAAAGGAAACAAGATGGTACTGTTGACAGGTACAAAGAAAGGCTTGTGGCAAAAGGCTATGCGCAACAGAAAGGCATAGATTATGATGAAACCTTTGCTCCTACTTCTCGTGCGTCCACAGTTAGATCACTAGTTGCAATTGCTGCTCATCATGGTTGGAAAGTGCATCAGTTGGATATCAAAACTGCTTTTTTGAATGGTGATTTGCAGGAAGAAGTTTATGTAAGTCAACCAAGTGGTTTTGTTGTAAAAGGTCAAGAGCAAAAGGTATGTAGATTGCGTAAAGCTTTGTATGGTCTCAAACAGGCTCCAAGAGCATGGTATGAGAAGATACATACTTATTTGATTGGCCAGGGATTTCAGAATAGTCCAACAGAAAGTACTTTGTATGTCAAAAAGAGAGATGGAGTTCTCATTATGCTAACACTTTATGTGGATGATATGCTTCTTACAGGCAATACTGCAGATGAAATTGAAGCGTTTAAAGATGCTTTGAGAAAAACCTTTGAGATGTCTGATCTTGGTTTGCTACATTATTACTTGGGTATTCAGTTTGTGCAATTAGAGGATGGCATATACATGTTGCAGGCAAAATATTTGCATAAAATTTTGGACAAGTTTGGTATGCAAAATTGTAAGCCAATCTCTACACCCGTAGAAACTGGATCAAAGTTGAGCATGCACGATGCTGGAGAACCTTTTGATGTACATACTTATGCAGCAGCCGTTGGTTGCTTGATATATTTGGCAGGCAACACTCGTCCAGACATTCAATTTGGGGTTTCACAAGCAAGCAGATTTATGCACAGCCCAGGTATCATTGGCAGGCTGTGAAGCGCATACTTCGATACCTTTCAGGTACCCCTAATCTTGCCATGTTCTTTCCAAGGGGGGATATGTATGGAAAGCACAGTTCTATGCAGCTTCTTGGTTACAGCGATTCAGATTGGGCTGGTGATTTTGACACACGACATTCCACAAGTGGCAATTGTTTTTTCTTGGGAAATGCATGTATATCTTGGCTAAGCAAGAAGCAACCCACAGTGGCTACATCAACTTGTGAAGTTGAGTACAGGGTAGCTTTCACGGCAACAGTTGATTGTGTATGGATACGCAGGTTATTGGCAGATCTTTATGAGTGTCAACAGGCACCCACTACCATTTTCACTGGCAGTCAGAGTGCTATGGCAGTTGCAAGGAATCCAGTATTTCATGCAAGAACAAAGCACATAGAGGTTCACTACCACTATGTCAGGGAAAGGCTACATGCAGGGGAGATCACACTAACTTACTGTCCTACACAGGATAACATTGTAGATCTATTTACGAAGGCGTTATCACGAGAAAAGTTTGAAGCTTTCCGAAAAGCTTTGGGCTTACTCTCATACACATGATGATCTGCTACCTTGTACGGATTCACACTATCACTACAGGGGGGATTTGTAGACATGTAGTAGTGTTAGTGTGTATACGCGCTTCACCAGGGGCACTTTTCTCCCACTGGGTTTTTCCCCCTGGACATCTGGTGTGAAAGGACACCTTATCTCTTAGGGTTTCATATAAGCTTTGTAGCTCTGAGTTTGTATACACAATTATTATTCCAATACAGAGAGAGACTACAGAGATCTCGTACACAAGCTCTGTGTCTTCTTCTTCTCCATCTTCTTCCTACTCTGAGTTGCTGTCTTCCTTCTGTTTCCTGTTTCATCATCTTCAACAGCTACATGACGTAGTACCAATTGGCAATAGCTCGTGAGTGGACTTTTCAGTCTCTTTTGATGTATGTTGCATTTTTGAAGCATCGATTTCTTGGTTCTCATTATTGGAAGCTTGCTCAAGTTGCACAACACTAGACTCTAGTATAGAAATATCATCCATCTTGGGCACTTTAGAAACCATAGAATCTATGGATTCTATAGTTGTTGACTGAACCATAGGAGCATTATCCATCCCAGTTTGTGAATCTAAGAAAACACACACACAAATGGTATCTCAAAACCACTAGAATTTTATTCACCATATTTATATGTAGAACTCCTAGTAAGAAATTTATTTAAGGTAAAGTCGTTGTTAGAATCCTTGCAACCATTTTCAGCATTCGTACACCAAACACCACTTGTCTAAAATACAATCTACTAACTCAACATTTTCCATCCTACACTTTATTAAAGATGAGTACTTAAAGTGAAAACTAAAAGCCACCCTTGTTGAGGAAACATGGATACAAGGTCCACCAAATGTCCAACCTAAACTACAAGAAAATAATTAGAGATTTGGCTTAGATTTGGATTCAAAGGCCACCACTTATTCAAGTAAGATAACTCCACTTGTTTAAGACAGTAATGTTTGAAGCCCCACCACTTGTCCAACCTAGACATTGATTAAATTTTGGTAAGATTTATCACAAATCTAGAGTAGAATCAAGATTCTATGGCCAAGGTAGTCAAATATGTTAGACAACACACAAAGCATAAGAGCACTCTAGATTCTCGTTGAGCATAAACTAAACAATAATCAAATGTTATATTTACTTGAGATTTCATCCATGAAAAATGAAAATGATGCATGTACTTGAGATTTCCATCCATGTACAATACTTTACAATGTCAAGTAAAGTTATAGTCAGCAAACAACTCTTCTCCTGCTTCAACTTGACAAATAGTCTCAATGCATACATGGCCATATTCTTCTGACTTGATGTGTGAAGAGGTGCATTTATGCCAAGGTGGCAAATTTGGATCAAATGTATAGCGTACGTTGGGACAGACATTTGTACTGTGAGAACTATTTATATAGCCCAACACGTTTCCTTCTTCTACACAACCAATAATGTATGATTGATCTTCCTCTTCTTCTATGTTTGGATCCTCTAGAAGAGAATATTTATAAGCTCTTGGAAATATTTTGCATATCTTTTTCCAGTCTTGAAATCTATACTTATGCCCTCCATAGTTTAGAATAGTCAAACCACTTTCCAGGGTAGTATGCACAAATAGCCCATAACCAGCTCCTTCAATACATGAAAGTCGCACTTCAAAATCCACACCGTTAATATGGAAAATTACATCTTTGGGAATAGGAAAAGTTGGTGTCCCAAAAGGATCTTCATGCCAATCATAGTGTGAAATACATCTAGTTTTTATATCACTTAACTCCTTTGTGTCTGCAAAAAGAAGAAAATATTATGCATAAAATAATGACAATATCAAAGAAAGATATCATTTTATATATAGGTCCATTGTATGGAAGACTTAGAGTGCCTCTTACATGGTGCCTCCAAGGTTTCCAAAAAATAAAATCATTGGAAAAAAAAGGCCACTGTGTCTCCAATCTATTGCCCATTTGAAGCATAGAGAGAACCAAGGTCCACCACTTGTCCAAGCTAGACATGGAGCATTGACACAAGATCCAACACTTATCCAAGAACCCTATAGTATATGTGGTAACATGGGATGCATTGATGCAACAAAAGTAGTCTAGCCTCCTCATCCATCTCTTTTTTCTTGTAGCCTAGAGGGATTAGTTTCAAGGTCTATCACTAGTCAAAAACTACACATAGAACATTGATACAAGGTTCCACCACATGTGAAACCTATCATCTCTAGTAGCATGGATGGTTTGATATCAAGGTTCATCGCGTGTCCTACCTATACTCTATTGTAGCATATAGATTCTGGTTTGGTGGTACTACACTTGTCCAAACTTGGCTTGTTGTTGATATCTGGAGGTAATCAAGGGTCCTCCACTTGTCCAAGTTAGGCATATAAAACAATTGCAAGGTCCACCATGTGTACAACATATGATTGATTATAGCATGCATGGTCTTATTTCATGGGCAACCATCTTCTCTCCAACATGTGTCCAACCTCGGCTCCATTGAAGCATGGAGAGAAGCAAGGTCCACCACTTATCAAAGCTATTATTTTCTCCCAGTGCTTTCAAAACCCATAATACGTTGTACATGGGGGGGGGGGGATTCTTGTTTCAAGGTCCATCACTTGGCTAAGATTGGATCCATTGAAACATAAAGAGAAGCAAGCTCTACCATTTGTCCAAGCTAGGAGCCATTGAAACATGAAAACCCCATAATATGTTGTATACGGGGGGTGTTTTTCAAGGTCTACCACTTGTCTAAGCTATGGTCCATTGGAACATGGAGAGAAGCAAAGCTCCACCACTTTTCTAAGCTAGGATCCATTGAAACATGGAGAGAAGCAAGCTCCATTGTTTGTCTAAGCTAGGCTCCATTGGAACAGGAGAAAACAAGCTCCACCACTTGCCTATTATTGCATAGAGATTCTGGTTTGAAGGTCCACCACTTGTCCAACCTTGCCTTCATGTATGGAGATAATCAAGAGTGCAATGCTTCTCTAAGCTAGGGACATAAAAGAGTTTCAAGGTCCACTACATATACGATCTATGATGGGTTGTAGCATGGGAGGTTTCATTTTAAGGTTGACCACTTCTCCAGCTCCGCTTGTCCAACCTCAGATCCATTGAAGAATGGAGAATAAAGGTGTACCAACTCTCCAAAATAGGCAAGACAATCTCTATAAAACCCATGAATTGTTAATATATGCTATGCTGTGGAGTTTTGTTTGAAGTTCCACTCCTTATCCAAGCTACAATCCATTGAAGCATGGAACTAAGTAAGATATATCTCTAGTCCAAGATAGGATCCATTGAAACATAGAGAGAATCAAGGTCCACCACTTGTCCAAGCTATGCATGGGTAATTGATATAAGGACCACTACGTTTTCACCTATACTATGCTCTATCATGGATGGTTTCATATCCCACCAATTTTCCAACCTATTTAGTAGGTTGTATTATGGGGGTTTGGTTTCAAGGTACTTCACTTGTCTAAGGTGGGTTCCATTGAACCATGGAGAGAAACTATGTCTACCACTTGTCCGAAATATGCTCCTTTAAAACATAAAAACAAGGTCCACCACTTGTCCAAGCTAAAGTTTCTCTCCATTGAAGCATGGAGAGAAACAAGGTCTACCACCTGTCCAAAATATGCTCCATTGAAACATAAAAGCAAGGTCCACCACTTGTCCAAGCTAATATAACAAATGGGTGTTGGTTACAAGGTGTACCACACTTGTCTAAACTAGTCTTCATGCAAGGTCTACCACATGTCCAAGCTATATGAGCTTGTTTTGAAGGTCTACCACACCTCTTGAAATTAGGATCCATGTAAGGTCCACCTTTTGTCAAGCTATGCATTTAATGAGTACTAAAACTAAGTAAATTGCAGTACTTAAATACCTTTCCAAGCTCATTAAGATTTTGGTCTCTAAGGCCGGCCACCACCACATGTCTAATCTATGCTCTAATTGATTACTTATGCTAGTTCTCAAAGTCCAAACATAAGCTCCCTTCTAGCAAGGTTAGTTTAAATTTAGGCTCGAGCACCTGTCTAAGCTAGGTTCAATTTATGAAGCATCACCATTTAACCATGCTACGATCTAATGTATCATATCAAGGGGGTATTGATAAAAGGTCCAAAACTTATTGAGTTCAAGCTCTTAAGTAATTAAGTCTTTGTGAGTATTAAATGTTATAGTTTTAGTCTACAGATCCACCATTCAAAAACTCAAGTAATTTACTATTTACATTCAAACCTTGAATGCTTGAGATAAAAATACAAACTCAATCAATACTATATAAAGCAAAATCTAACATTAAGAGTATCAAATCAGTAACAAGAACACTAACATGCACAAGAAACTCAAAACATACGTGTCTCCATTTCCAAAAAGTCCTCCATTGACAGAGGATGGTGTTGTTGTTGTTCTTCTTCTCTTTGTGGAGAGCACTCCTCTGTAACAGGCACAATGTCGCCTGATTGCGAAGTGGATTGTTGAAGTCCAGCCCATTTTTCTATATCTTCATGAGACTTAACAAAGTCTAGCAGCATGGTCTCCACGCTTTTTGCCTCCTCCACACTATCAATTAAGCAGATAACTTCTTTTTTCTGTTGTATTCCTTCTTGTGCAACCAAGGAGCCATCACCAAAAACATCAACAAGCTTGCGGTCTTCAAAACAATATGTACGAATGTAGTGCTTGACCAAAGCTCTTTTTTTGGCCTCCAAATATTGCAAATCTGACATATCGTTATCTGCTACTTGAAGAAGAGAACAATCAATTGGCATGGGATGTTCCTCTGATCTTCTTCTCAGGTCTTCAAATGCATTGCCTTGTCCCAAGAAGGCAATAACTGTTAGGAATTGAATTGCTCCTTTGCAAGGAGCTGATGGAAAGTGATGCAATGCACCACAACAATGGTAGCTCAGATTATCTCCCATGGCGTGAAAGGCACATTGCAATTTTGTGAAGTTAGTGAAATCCACAAATGCAAGAAAGACAAATCCAGGATCTGTTGACCCTCCACAATAGCCAAGATCCCATCCAAAGCATTGTTAAATGTCTCCTCACTCCACTTCAAATTGCCTCCAACGTTTTTTGTCATATCTAAAACACATAAGCCAATAGGCACTTTATTATTGAAGTGGCGCATCAAGTAGAGATTGCCTTCCATTTGTAGGCTCACCACATAGATTGACCATGGCAAATCTCTAGGCTCAGTTTTCTCCTTTTGAAGGTGAATTGCCCATTGCATGTATTTTATTGCTCCATCTGGAAAAGCCATTTTCTTTGTTCCACGCGTCAAACTAGATCTGATCCATTCCTCGCATAGCATTAAAATTGTTTTATAAACAACATCATTGATGTTATACATTTTGACCACCTCCTCCCAGTCTTTACATGGTGAAGACTCATTCAAATTGTTGAAGCCTTCAAGAAGTGCATCTTGAATCAATTTGTCTTGCTTCAACTGCTTGATTCGATCATACATGTCAGTTGCATCACCATCCTTTGCACTCTTTGACAGTAAAATCTTCTCATCTCTAATCTCTTCTTGAATAGTCTTTACCTCTGATTCCTCAAGGCCACAAAGGTATCTAAATACAGTTGTTGGGGGTTTCTTATTCTCCTCTTCTAGATTTTCAATGATTTCTATCCAGCAATCATAAACTAAATCAGAGTACGTGACCATGTGTGCCTGTTTAGCAATCCAACTTGCTGCTGCACTCATTCTTGCCAATCGAAGAAAAGCCTAAAAAGAAATAGAGAAATAATTAAACTATTGAGCAAGATTTGTTAATTAAACACTATCAAAAAGACAAAGAAAATAACTTACATCCCATCCGGCACGAGATGCATGTCCCTCTGCAATTCCACTTGCTGCCTTTGGTGGTCGTCCTGAGAAGATCCATTGACTCCGTAAATGTCTCAATATTTGGCTGTAAGGTTGCTTGACATACAATGCCTGAGCCTCCTCATTTGCAATGGCAGATATAGCAGTTGCAACAAATGGAGGAGCATTCACAACAATGCGAGCCTTTCTAAATTTATACACGCTAATCAGTCTTTCAAAGATCTCTTTGTTGTTTTGTTCATTGTGAAGCAAAACTTTTGCAGCATAGATTGAATGCTGCCCATCAAGAATCCAATAATGATAATCTTTAATTTTTTGCTCCTCTACCTCTTCTACTGCCAAAGGAGTCCCCTTCTTTGATTTTGCATTTCGAACAGGCATCAAATATGCACATGCTGCAGGCTTGGTCGTACTCCGTGAAAATCCAAATAACACACTTTCAGCGTGTTTTTTATCCATAATACGTGCATTATAGTGATCAGGAGCAAGCCAACAATTTTGAATAGGGATATCAAATTCCCTATATTGGAAAGGAAAATAATTTATGTACTTATTCATTCCACCTGTATCTTTTTCTTGTCCTTTCATGGCCTCAGCTTCTAAAACATCTGGATCCACAATTCTCATCTTTGACATTGAACCCTCTGTTGATGAGGATGCCAAAGATGCCTTGTCTACATCCAAAATGGAACTAGTTCGCTTAGCTTCTACTTTCTGCACTTTTGCTTGCTTCTTTGTGGATGGTGGTCGTGAAGCTTTCACCTTTTTTCGTTGTAGTGTGGCAATGATGGAGCTTTGAAGTTGATCTGCTGTGATATTTGGATTTGATTCTGCAAACTTCCATCCTCGAGAAAACATTGTCTCTTCTTTGTTTCTAGACATGCGCTCCAATGCATATGCTCCTGGAGATAGTTGAAATTCTAGATTCATTGGAACTAGAATGTCAATGCATTCCACCTCTGGATGACTATCAACTACAGAGACAGATGCTTCCACAACTTGTCCAACATCTTCAAACAAGCTGTCATTCTCCTTTTTGGCAATAAATAGATGCACCTTATGAAATTGTGCACCCTCTATACCATGTATGTCCAAATACCATTTCCTAAGATCATTGCAAGTATAGTCAACTGAGACAGCAACCCTTGCAACCTGTTTTTTTGGAGCCATCTTTCCTGAAACAAAAAAAACCAAATGTTATTTTAACATATACTTTTTTGTAATGGATTAAGTTTGTGTGAATACAAGTTCCACCACTTGTTCAAGCTAGATCTAAGCAAGTATACATAGTGATCATTTAAGCTAGTAAACTAAGGGAAGGGAGAAGTAAGGTCCACCACTTGTCCAAGCTCAGCTCTAGACAACATGGAGAGATTCGAGGTCTACTAATTGTCTAATATAGGCTAACTATATTGAAACATAGAGAGAAGCAAAGGTCCACCACTTGTCCAATCTAGGGTCCATTGAAACATGGAGAGAAGGATGCTCCACCATTTGTCCAAAATAGGCTCCATTGAAACATGAAGAGAAGCAAGATGCACCATGTCTTTGAGATGCTAGGCTCCATTGAAATACCTTAAACCCATGATATTTTGTATATGTGGGGTTTAAATTCAAGGTCCACCACTTGTCCAACCTATTATCCCTAGTAGCATGAGTGGTTTGGTCTCAAGATTCACCACTTTTCCACTCTATGTCATTATATTAAGAAGATCTGGGTGTTAAGGTCCACCACTTGTCCAACCTATAAGGCTATATCTTAAATGGTATTATTTACCACCACTTGGAATGCACATGATGGGTTTTACATAGGGGTATGGTTCCAAGGTCCACCACTTGTCCAAGCTAACTCTATTGAAACATAGAGAGAATCAAAGGTCCACCACTTGTCCAAGCTAGGCTCCATTGAAACATGGAGAGAAGGATGCTCCACCATTTGTCCAAGCCAGGTTTGATTGAAACATGAAGAGAAGCAAGCTGCACCATGTCTCCAAAATGCTAGGCTCCATTGAAATATCTTAAACCCATGATATTTCGTACATGGGGGGTTTACATTCAAGGTCCACCACTTGTCCAACCTATTATCACTAGTAGCATGAGTGGTTTGATGTCAAGATTCACCACTTTTCCACTCTATGTCATTATATTAAGAAGATCTGGGTGTTAAGGTCCACCACTTGTCCAACCTATAAGGCTATATCTTAAAGGGTATTCTTTCTCACCACTTGGAATGACCATGATAGGTTTTACATGGGGGTTTGGTTCCAAGTTCCACCACTTGTCCAAGCTAACTCTATTGAAACATAGAGAGAAGCAAAGGTCCACCACTTGTCTAAGCTAGGGTCCATTGAAACATGGAGAGAAGGATGCTCCACCATTTGTCCAAGATAGGCTCCATTGAAACATGAAGAGAAGCAAGCTGCACCATGTCTCCAAGATGCTAAGATCCATTGAAATACCTTAAACCCACGATATTTTGTACATGGGGAGTTTACATTCAAGGTCCACCACTTGTCCAACCTATTATCTCTAGTAGCATGAGTGGTTTGGTCTCAAGATTCACCACTTTTTCACTCTATGTCATTACGTTAAGAAGATCTGGGTGTTAAGGTCGACCACTTGTCCAACCTATAAGGGTATATCTTAAAGGGTATTCTTTCTCACCACTTGAAATGTCCATGATATGTTTTACATGGGGGTTTGGCTCCAAGGTCCACCACTTGTCCAAGCTAACTCTATTGAAACATAGAGAGAAACAAAGGTCCACCACTTGTCCAAGCTAGGCTCCATTGAAACATGGAGAGAAGGATCCTCTACCATTTGTCGAAGCTAACTCTATTGAAACATGGGGGGTTTACATTCAAGGTCCACCACTTGTCCAACCTATTAACGCTAGTAGCATGAGTGGTTTGGTCTCAAGATTCACCACTTTTTCACTCTATGTCATTATATTAAGAATATTTGGGTGTTAAGGTCCACCACTTGTCCAACCTATAAGGCTATATCTTAAGGGTTATTCTTTCTCACCACTTGGAGTGACCAGCATAGGTTTTACATGGGGGTTTTGTTTCAAGGTCCACCACTTGTCCAAGCTAACTCTATTGAAACATAGAGAGAATCAAAGGTCCACCACTTGTCCAAGCTAGGGTCCATTGAAACATGGAGAGAAGGATGCTCCACCATTTGTCCAAGATACGCTCCATTGAAACATGAAGAGAAGCAAGCTACACCATGTCTCCAAGATGCTAGGCTCCATTGAAATACCTCAAACCCATGATATTTTGTACATGGGGGGTTTACATTCAAGGTCCACCACTTGTCCAACCTATTATCTCTAGTAGCATGAGTGGTTTGGTCTCAAGATTCACCATTTTTCCACTCTATGTCATTCTATTAAGAATATCTGGGTGCTAAGGTCCACCACTTGTCCAACCTATAAGGCTATATCTTAAACTTTATTCTTTCTCACCACTTGGAGTTACCAAGATAGGTTTTACATGGGAGTTTGGTTCCAAGGCCCACCACTTGTCCAAGCTAACTCTATTGAAACATAGAGAGAAGCAAAGGTCCACCACTTGTCCAAGCTAGGCTCCATTGAAACATGGAGAGAAGGATGCTCCACCATTTGTCCAAGATAGGCTCCATTGAAACATGAAGGGAAGCAATCTGCACCATGTCTCCAAGATGCTAGGCTCCATTGAAATACCTTAAACCCATGATATTTCGTACATGGGGGGTTTACATTCAAGGTCCACCACTTGTCCAAGCTATTATCCCTAGTAGCATGAGTGGTTTGGTCTCAAGATTTACCACTTTTCCACTCTATGTCGTTATATTATGAAGATCTAGGTTTAAGGTCGACCACTTGTCCAACCTATAAGGCTAGATCTTAAAGGGTATTATTTCTCACCACTTGGAATGACCATGATATGTTTTACATGGGGGTTTGGTTTCAAGGTCCACCACTTGTCCAAGCTAACTCTATGGAAACATAGAGAGAAGCAAAGGTCCACCACTTGTCCAAGCTAGGCTCCACTGAGACATTTAGAGAAGGATGATCCCCCATTGGTGGAAGATAGGCTTCATTGAAACATGAAAAGAAGCAAGTTGCACCATGTCTCCAAGATTCTAGGATCCATTGAAATACCTTAAACCCACGATATTGTTTACATGTGGGGTTTAACGTCAAGGTCAGTCACTTTTCCAAGCTATTATCCCTAGTAGCATGAGTGGTTTGGTCTCAAGATTCACCACTTTTCCACTCTATGTCATTATATAAAGAAGATCTAGGTGTTAAGGTCGACCACTTGTCCAACCTATAAGGGTATATCTTAAAGGGTATTCTTTCTCACCACTTGAAATGTCCATGATATGTTTTACATAGGGGTTTGGTTCCAAGGTCCACCACTTATCCAAGCTAACTTTATTCTTCTCATAGAGAGAAGCAAAAGGTCCACCACTTGTCCAAGCTAGGCTCCATTGAAACATGGAGAGAAGGATGCTCCACCATTTGTCGAAGCTAACTCTATTGAAACATGGAAGGTTTACATTCAAGGTCCACCAGTTGTCCAACCTATTAACGCTAGTAGCATGAGGGGTTTGGTCTCAAGATTCACCACTTTTTCACTCTGTGTCATTATATTAAGAATATTTGGGTATTAAGGTCCACCACTTGTCCAACCTATAAGACTATATCTTAATGGTTATTCTTTCTGACCACTTGGAGTGACCATGAAAGGTTTTACATGGGGGTTTGGTTCCAAGGTCCACCACTTGTCCAAGCTAACTCTATTGAAACATAGAGAGAAGCAAAGGTCCACCACTTGTCTAAGCTAGGGTCTATTGAAACATGGAGAGAAGGATGCTCCACCATTTGTCCAAGATAGACTCCATTGAAACATGAAGAGAAGCAAGCTGCACCATATCTCCAAGATGCTAGCCTCCATCGAAATACCTTAAACCCACGTTATTTTGTACATGGGGAGTTTACATTCAAGATCAACAATTTGTCCAACCTATTATCGCTAGTAGCATGAGTGGTTTGCTCTCAAGATTCACCACTTTTCCACTCTCTATGTCATTATATTAAGAATATTTGGGTGTTAAGGTCCACCACTTGTCCAACCTATAAGACTATATCTTAATGGTTATTCTTTCTCACCCCTTGAAAGACTATATCTTAATGGTTATCCCTAGCTATTATTGCTAGTAGCCTGAGTGGTTTGGTCTCAAGATTCACCACTTTTATTAAGAATATGTGGGTGTTAAGGTCCACCACTTGTCCCAACCTATAAGGCTACATCTTAAAGGTTATTCTTTCTTACTACTTGGAGTGACCATGATAGGTTTTACATGGGGGTTTGGTTCCAAGGTCCACCACTTGTCCAAGCTAACTCTATTGAAACATAGAGAGAAGCAAAGGTCCACCCCTTGTCTAAGCTAGGGTCCATTGAAACATGGAGAGAAGGATGCTCCACCATTTGTCCAAGGTAGGCTCCATTGAAACATGAGGAGAATCAAGGTGCACCATGTCTCCAAGATGCTAGGCTCCATCGAAAAACATTAAACCCACGATATGTCGTAGATGAGGGGTTTACATTCAAGGTCCAACACTTGTCCAAGCTATTATTGGTAGTAGCCTGAGTGGTTTGGTCTCAAGATTCACCACTTTTCCACTCTATGTCATTATATTAAGAATATGCGCGTGTTAAGGTCCACCACTTGTCCAACCTATAAGGCTACATCTTAAAGGTTATTCTTTATTACCACTTGGAGTGACCATGATAGGTTTTACATGGGGGTTTGGTTCCAAGGTCCACCACTTGTCCAAGCTAACTCTATTGAAACATAGAGAGAAACAAAGGTCCACCACTTGTCCAAGCTAGGGTCCATTGAAACATGGAGAGAAGGATGCTCCACCATTTGTCCAAGATAGGCTCCATTGAAACATGACGAGAAGCAAGCTGCACCATGTCTCCAAGATGCTAGGCTCCATCGAAATACATTAAACCCACGATATTTCGTAGATGAGGGGTTTACATTCAAGGTCCACCACTTGTCCAAGCTATTATTGCTAGTAGCCTGAGTGGTTTGGTCTCAAGATTCACCACTTTTATTAAGAATATGTGGGTGTTAAGGTCCACCACTTGTCCAACCTATAAGGCTACATCTTAAAGGTTATTCTTTCTTACTACTTGGAGTGACCATGATAGGTTTTACATGGGGGTTTGGTTCCAAGGTCCACCACTTGTCCAAGCTAACTCTATTGAAACATAGAGAGAAGCAAAGGTCCACCCCTTGTCTAAGCTAGGGTCCATTGAAACATGGAGAGAAGGATGCTCCACCATTTGTCCAAGGTAGGCTCCATTGAAACATGAGGAGAAGCAAGGTGCACCATGTCTCCAAGATGCTAGGCTCCATCGAAAAACATTAAACCCACGATATGTCGTAGATGAGGGGTTACATTCAAGGTCCACACTTGTCCAAGCTATTATTGCTAGTAGCCTGAGTGGTTTGGTCTCAAGATTCACCACTTTTCCACTCTATGTCATTATATTAAGAATATGCGGGTGTTAAGGTCCACCACTTGTCCAACCTATAAGGCTACATCTTAAAGGTTATTCTTTATTACCACTTGGAGTGACCATGATAGGTTTTACATGGGGGTTTGGTTCCAAGGTCCACCACTTGTCCAAGCTAACTCTATTGAAACATAGAGAGAAACAAAGGTCCACCACTTGTCCAAGCTAGGGTCCATTGAAACATGGAGAGAAGGATGCTCCACCATTTGTCCAAGATAGGCTCCATTGAAACATGACGAGAAGCAAGCTGCACCATGTCTCCAAGATGCTAGGCTCCATCGAAATACATTAAACCCACGATATTTCGTAGATGAGGGGTTTACATTCAAGGTCCACCACTTGTCCAAGCTATTATTGCTAGTAGCCTGAGTGGTTTGGTCTCAAGATTCACACTTTTATTAAGAATATGTGGGTGTTAAGGTCCACCACTTGTCCAACCTATAAGGCTACATCTTAAAGGTTATTCTTTCTTACTACTTGGAGTGACCATGATAGGTTTTACATGGGGGTTTGGTTCCAAGGTCCACCACTTGTCCAAGCTAACTCTATTGAAACATAGAGAGAAGCAAAGGTCCACCCCTTGTCTAAGCTAGGGTCCATTGAAACATGGAGAGAAGGATGCTCCACCATTTGTCCAAGGTAGGCTCCATTGAAACATGAGGAGAAGCAAGGTGCACCATGTCTCCAAGATGCTAGGCTCCATCGAAAAACATTAAACCCACGATATGTCGTAGATGAGGGGTTTACATTCAAGGTCCACCACTTGTCCAAGCTATTATTGCTAGTAGCCTGAGTGGTTTGGTCTCAAGATTCACCACTTTTCCACTCTATGTCATTATATTAAGAATATGCGCGTGTTAAGGTCCACCACTTGTCCAACCTATAAGGCTACATCTTAAAGGTTATTCTTTATTACCACTTGGAGTGACCATGATAGGTTTTACATGGGGGTTTGGTTCCAAGGTCCACCACTTGTCCAAGCTAACTCTATTGAAACATAGAGAGAAACAAAGGTCCACCACTTGTCCAAGCTAGGGTCCATTGAAACATGGAGAGAAGGATGCTCCACCATTTGTCCAAGATAGGCTCCATTGAAACATGACGAGAAGCAAGCTGCACCATGTCTCCAAGATGCTAGGCTCCATCGAAATACATTAAACCCACGATATTTCGTAGATGAGGGGTTTACATTCAAGGTCCACCACTTGTCCAAGCTATTATTGCTAGTAGCCTGAGTGGTTTGGTCTCAAGATTCACCACTTTTATTAAGAATATGTGGGTGTTAAGGTCCACCACTTGTCCAACCTATAAGGCTACATCTTAAAGGTTATTCTTTCTTACTACTTGGAGTGACCATGATAGGTTTTACATGGGGGTTTGGTTCCAAGGTCCACCACTTGTCCAAGCTAACTCTATTGAAACATAGAGAGAAGCAAAGGTCCACCCTTGTCTAAGCTAGGGTCCATTGAAACATGGAGAGAAGGATGCTCCACCATTTGTCCAAGGTAGGCTCCATTGAAACATGAGGAGAAGCAAGGTGCACCATGTCTCCAAGATGCTAGGCTCCATCGAAAAACATTAAACCCACGATATGTCGTAGATGAGGGGTTTACATTCAAGGTCCACACTTGTCCAAGCTATTATTGCTAGTAGCCTGAGTGGTTTGGTCTCAAGATTCACCACTTTTCCACTCTATGTCATTATATTAAGAATATGCGTGTTAAGGTCCACCACTTGTCCAACCTATAAGGCTACATCTTAAAGGTTATTCTTTATTACCACTTGGAGTGACCATGATAGGTTTTACATGGGGGTTTGGTTCCAAGGTCCACCACTTGTCCAAGCTAACTCTATTGAAACATAGAGAGAAACAAAGGTCCACCACTTGTCCAAGCTAGGGTCCATTGAAACATGGAGAGAAGGATGCTCCACCATTTGTCCAAGATAGGCTCCATTGAAACATGACGAGAAGCAAGCTGCACCATGTCTCCAAGATGCTAGGCTCCATCGAAATACATTAAACCCACGATATTTCGTAGATGAGGGGTTTACATTCAAGGTCCACCACTTGTCCAAGCTATTATTGCTAGTAGCCTGAGTGGTTTGGTCTCAAGATTCACCACTTTTATTAAGAATATGTGGGTGTTAAGGTCCACCACTTGTCCAACCTATAAGGCTACATCTTAAAGGTTATTCTTTCTTACTACTTGGAGTGACCATGATAGGTTTTACATGGGGTTTGGTTCCAAGGTCCACCACTTGTCCAAGCTAACTCTATTGAAACATAGAGAGAAGCAAAGGTCCACCCCTTGTCTAAGCTAGGGTCCATTGAAACATGGAGAGAAGGATGCTCCACCATTTGTCCAAGGTAGGCTCCATTGAAACATGAGGAGAAGCAAGGTGCACCATGTCTCCAAGATGCTAGGCTCCATCGAAAAACATTAAACCCACGATATGTCGTAGATGAGGGGTTTACATTCAAGGTCCACCACTTGTCCAAGCTATTATTGCTAGTAGCCTGAGTGGTTTGGTCTCAAGATTCACCACTTTTCCACTCTATGTCATTATATTAAGAATATGCGGTGTTAAGGTCCACCACTTGTCCAACCTATAAGGCTATATCTTAAAGGTTATTCTTTTACCACTTGGAGTGACCATGATAGGTTTTACATGGGGGTTTGGTTCCAAGGTCCACCACTTGTCCAAGCTAACTCTATTGAAACATAGAGAGAAGCAAAGGTCCACCACTTGTCCAAGCTAGGGTCCATTGAAACATGGAGAGAAGGATGCTCCACCATTTGTCCAAGATAGGCTCCATTGAAACATGACGAGAAGCAAGCTGCACCATGTCTCCAAGATGCTAGGCTCCATCGAAATACATTAAACCCACGATATTTCGTAGATGAGGGGTTTACATTCAAGGTCCACCACTTGTCCAAGCTATTATTGCTAGTAGCCTGAGTGGTTTGGTCTCAAGATTCACCACTTTTATTAAGAATATGTGGGTGTTAAGGTCCACCACTTGTCCAACCTATAAGGCTACATCTTAAAGGTTATTCTTTCTTACCACTTGGAGTGACCATGATAGGTTTTACATGGGGGTTTGGTTCCAAGGTCCACCACTTGTCCAAGCTAACTCTATTGAAACATAGAGAGAAGCAAAGGTCCACCCCTTGTCTAAGCTAGGGTCCATTGAAACATGGAGAGAAGGATGCTCCACCATTTGTCCAAGGTAGGCTCCATTGAAACATGAGGAGAAGCAAGGTGCACCATGTCTCCAAGATGCTAGGCTCCATCGAAAAACATTAAACCCACGATATGTCGTAGATGAGGGGTTTACATTCAAGGTCCACCACTTGTCCAAGCTATTATTGCTAGTAGCTGAGTGGTTTGGTCTCAAGATTCACCACTTTTCCACTCTATGTCATTATATTAAGAATATGCGGTGTTAAGGTCCACCACTTGTCCAACCTATAAGGCTATATCTTAAAGGTTATTCTTTCTACCACTTGGAGTGACCATGATAGGTTTTACATGGGGGTTTGGTTCCAAGGTCCACCACTTGTCCAAGCTAACTCTATTGAAACATAGAGAGAACAAAGGTCCACCACTTGTCCAAGCTAGGGTCCATTGAAACATGGAGAGAAGGATGCTCCACCATTTGTCCAAGATAGGCTCCATTGAAACATGACGAGAAGCAAGCTGCACCATGTCTCCAAGATGCTAGGCTCCATCGAAATACATTAAACCCACGATATTCGTAGATGAGGGGTTTACATTCAAGGTCCACCACTTGTCCAAGCTATTATTGCTAGTAGCCTGAGTGGTTTGGTCTCAAGATTCACCACTTTTATTAAGAATATGTGGGTGTTAAGGTCCACCACTTGTCCAACCTATAAGGCTATATCTTAAAGGTTATTCTTTCTTACACTTGGAGTGACCATGATAGGTTTTACATGGGGTTTGGTTCCAAGGTCCACCACTTGTCCAAGCTAACTCTATTGAAACATAGAGAGAAGCAAAGGTCCCACTTGTCAAGCTAGGGTCCATTGAAACATGGAGAGAAGGATGCTCCACCATTTGTCCAAGTAGGCTCCATTGAAACATGAGGAGAAGCAAGGTGCACCATGTCTCAAGATGCTAGGCTCCATGAAAAACATTAAACCACGATATGGTAGATGAGGGGTTTACATTCAAGGTCCACCACTTGTCCAAGCTATTATTGCTAGTAGCCTGAGTGGTTTGGTCTCAAGATTCACCACTTTTCCACTCTAAGATTTATTAAGAATATGGGTGTTAAGGTCCACCACTTGTCCAACCTATAAGGCTATATCTTAAAGGTTATTCTTTCTCACCACTTGGAGTGACCATGATAGGTTTTACATGGGGTTTGGTTCCAAGGTCCACCACTTGTCCAAGCTAACTCTATTGAAACATAGAGAGAAGCAAAGGTCCACCACTTGTCCAAGCTAGGCTCCATTGAAACATGGAGAGAAGGATGCTCCACCATTTGTCAAGCTACTCTATTGAAACATGGGGTGTTTACGTTCAAGTCCACCACTTGTCCAAGCTATTATTGCTAGTAGCATGAGTGGTTTTGTCTCAAGATTCACCACTTTTTCACTCTATGTCATTATATTAAGAATATAGGGTGTTAAGGTCCACCACTTGTCCAACCTATAAGGCTATATCTTAAAGGTTATTCTTTCTCACCACTTGGAGTGACCATGATAGGTTTTACATGGGGGTTTGGTTCCAAGGTCCACCACTTGTCCAAGCTAACTCTATTGAATATAGAGAGAAGCAAAGGTCCACCACTTGTCCAAGCTAGGGTCCATTGAAACATGGAGAGAAGGATGCTCCACCATTTGTCCAAGAAGGCTCCATTGAAACATGACGAGAACAAGCTGCACCATGTCTCCAAGATGCTAGGCCCATCGAAATACATTAAACCCACGATATTTCGTAGATGAGGGGTTTACATTCAAGGTCCACCACTTGTCCAAGCTATTATTGCTAGTAGCCTGAGTGGTTTGGTCTCAAGATTCACCACTTTTATTAAGAATATGTGGGTGTTAAGGTCCACCACTTGTCCAACCTATAAGGCTACATCTTAAAGGTTTTTCTTTCTTACTACTTGGAGTGACCATGATAGGTTTTACATGGGGTTTGGTTCCAAGGTCCACCACTTGTCCAAGCTAACTCTATTGAAACATAGAGAGAAGCAAAGGTCCACCCCTTGTCTAAGCTAGGGTCCATTGAAACATGGAGAGAAGGATGCTCCACCATTTGTCCAAGATAGGCTCCATTGAAACATGAGGAGAAGCAAGGTGCACCATGTCCTCCAAGATGCTAGGCTCCATCGAAAAACATTAAACCCACGATATGTCGTAGATGAGGGTTTACATTCATTCAAGGTCCACCACTTGTCCAAGCTATTATTGCTAGTAGCATGAGTGGTTTGGTCTCAAGATTCACCACTTTTTCACTCTATGTCATTATATTAAGAATATTAGGTGTTAAGGTCCACCACTTGTCCAACCTATAAGGCTACATCTTAAAGGTTATTCTTTCTCACCACTTGGAGTGACCATGATAGGTTTTACATGGGGTTTGGTTCCAAGGTCCACCACTTGTCCAAGCTAACTCTATTGAAACATAGAGAAACAAAGGTCCACCACTTGTCCAAGCTAGGCTCCATTGAAACATGGAGAGAAGGATGCTCCACCATTTGTCCAAGGTAGGCTCCATTGAAACATGACGAGAAGCAAGCTGCACCATGTCTCCAAGATGCTAGGCTCCATCGAAATACATTAAACCCACGATATTTCGTAGATGAGGGGTTTACATTCAAGGTCACCACTTGTCCAAGCTATTATTGTAGTAGCCTGAGTGGTTTGGTCTCAAGATTCACCACTTTTATTTAGAATATTGGGGTGTTAAGGTCCACCACTTGTCCAACCTATAAGGCTACATCTTAAAGGTTATTCTTTCTTACTACTTGGAGTGACCATGATAGGTTTTACATGGGGGTTTGGTTCCAAGGTCCACCACTTGTCCAAGCTAACTCTATTGAAACATAGAGAGAAGCAAAGGTCCACCACTTGTCTAAGCTAGGGTCCATTGAAACATGGAGAGAAGGATGCTCCACCATTTGTCCAAGATAGGCTCCATTGAAACATGAGGAGAAGCAAGCTGCACCATGTCTCCAAGATGCTAGGCTCCATCGAAAAACATTAAACCCACGATTTGTCGTAGATGAGGGGTTTACATTCAAGGTCCACCACTTGTCCAAGCTATTATTGCTAGTAGCCTGAGTGGTTTGGTCTCAAGATTCACCACTTTTCCACTCTATGTCATTATATTAAGAATATGGCGTGTTAAGGTCCACCACTTGTCCAACCTATAAGGCTACATCTTAAAGTTATTCTTTCTTACCACTTGGAGTGACCATGATAGGTTTTACATGGGGTTTGGTTCCAAGGTCCACCACTTGTCCAAGCTAACTCTATTGAAACATAGAGAGAAGCAAAGGTCCACCACTTGTCTAAGCTAGGCTCCATTGAAACATGGAGAGAAGGATGCTCCACCATTTGTCAAAGCTAACTCTATTGAAACATGGGGGTTTTGCGTTCAAGGTCCACCACTTGTCCAAGCTATTAGTGCTAGTAGCATGAGTGGTTTTGTCTCAAGATTCACCACTTTTTCACTCTATGTCATTATATTAAGAATATTAGGGTGTTAAGGTCCACCACTTGTCCACCTATAAGGCTATATCTTAAAGGTTATTCTTTCTCACCACTTGGAGTGACCATGATAGGTTTTACATGGGGGTTTGGTTCCAAGGTCCACCACTTGTCCAAGCTAACTCTATTGAAAATAGAGAGAAGCAAAGGTCCACCACTTGTCCAAGCTAGGGTCCATTGAAACATGGAGAGAAGGATGCTCCACAATTTGTCCAAGATAGGCTCCATTGAAACATGACGAGAAGCAAGCTGCACCATGTCTCCAAGATGCTAGGCTCCATCGAAAAACATTAAACCCTCGATATTCTAGATGAGGGGGTTTACATTCAAGGTCCACCACTTGTCCAAGCTATTATTGCTAGTAGCCTGAGTGGTTTGGTCTCAAGATTCACCACTTTTATTAAGAATATTGAGTGTTAAGGTCCACCACTTGTCCAACCTATAAGGCTACATCTTAAAGGTTATTCTTTCTTACTACTTGGAGTGACCATGATAGGTTTTACATGGGGGTTTGGTTCCAAGGTCCACCACTTGTCCAAGCTAACTCTATTGAAACATAGAGAGAAGCAAAGGTCCACCACTTGTCCAAGCTAGGTCCATTGAAACATGGAGAGAAGGATGCTCCACCATTTGTCCAAGGTAGGCTCCATTGAAACATGAGGAGAAGCAAGGTGCACCATGTCTCCAAGATGCTAGGCTCCATCGAAAACATTAAACCCACGATATGTCGTAGATGAGGGGTTTACATTCAAGGTCCACACTTGTCCAAGCTATTATGCTAGTAGCATGAGTGGTTTGGTCTCAAGATTCACCACTTTTTCACTCTTTGTCATTATATTAAGAATATTGGGTGTTAAGGTCCACCACTTGTCCAACCTATAAGGCTATATCTTAAAGGTTATTCTTTCTCACCACTTGGAGTGACCATGATAGGTTTTACATGGGGGTTTGGTTCCAAGGTCCACCACTTGTCCAAGCTAACTCTATTGAATAATAGAGAGAAGCAAAGGTCCACCACTTGTCCAAGCTAGGTCCATTGAAACATGGAGAGAAGGATGCTCCACCATTTGTCCAAGGTAGGCTCCATTGAAACATGACGAGAAGCAAGCTGCACCATGTCTCCAAGATTTAGGCTCCATCGAAATACATTAAACCCACGATATTTTGTAGATGAGGGGTTTACATTCAAGGTCCACCACTTGTCCAAGCTATTATTGGTAGTAGCCTGAGTGGTTTGGTCTCAAGATTCACCACTTTTATTAAGAATATGTGGGTGTTAAGGTCCACCACTTGTCCAACCTATAAGGCTACATCTTAAAGGTTATTCTTTCTTACTACTTGGAGTGACCATGATAGGTTTTACATGGGGTTTGGTTCCAAGGTCCACCACTTGTCCAAGCTAACTCTATTGAAACATAGAGAGAAGCAAAGGTCCACCCCTTGTCCAAGCTAGGGTCCATTGAAACATGGAGAGAAGGATGCTCCACCATTTGTCCAAGGTAGGCTCCATTGAAACATGAGGAGAAGCAAGCTGCACCATGTCTCCAAGATGCTAGGCTCCATCGAAAAACATTAAACCCACGATATGTCGTAGATGAGGGGTTTACATTCAAGGTCCACCACTTGTCCAAGCTATTATCGCTAGTAGCATGAGTGGTTTTGTCTCAAGATTCACCACTTTTCCACTCTATGTCATTATATTAAGAATATGGGTGTTAAGGTCCACCACTTGTCCAACCTATAAGGCTACATCTTAAAGGTTATTCTTTATTACCACTTGGAGTGACCATGATAGGTTTTACATGGGGCTTTGGTTCCAAGGTCCACCACTTGTCCAAGCTAACTCTATTGAAACATAGAGAGAAACAAAGGTCCACCATTGTCTAAGCTAGGGTCCATTGAAACATGGAGAGAAGGATGCTCCACCATTTGTCCAAGCTAACTCTATTGAAACATGGGGTGTTTTGCGTTCAAGTCACCACTTGTCCAAGCTATTAGTGCTAGTAGCATGAGTGGTTTGTCTCAAGATTCACCACTTTTCCACTCTATGTCATTATATTAAGAATATTTGGGTGTTAGGTCCACCACTTGTCCAACCTATAAGGCTATATCTAAAGGTTATTCTTTCTCACCACTTGAGTGACCATGATAGGTTTTACATGGGGGTTTTGTTCCAAGGGCCACCACTTGTCCAAGCTAACTCTATTGAATAATAGAGAGAAGCAAAGGTCCACCACTTGTCCAAGCTAGGGTCCATTGAAACATGGAGAGAAGGATGCTCCACCATTTGTCCAAGATAGGCTCCATTGAAACATGAGGAGAAGCAAGCTGCACCATGTCTCCAAGATGCTAGGCTTCCATCGAAAAACTTAAACCCACGATATTCGTAGATGAGGGGTTTACATTCAAGGTCCACCACTTGTCCAAGCTATTATTGCTAGTAGCATGAGTGGTTTGGTCTCAAGATTCACCACTTTTCACTCTATGTCATTATATTAAGAATATGGGTGTTAAGGTCCACCACTTGTCCAACCTATAAGGCTAACATCTTAAAGGTTATTCTTTCTTACCACTTGGAGTGACCATGATAGGTTTTACATGGGGGTTTGGTTCCAAGGTCCACCACTTGTCCAAGCTAACTCTATTGAAACATAGAGAGAAGCAAAGGTCCACCCACTTGTCCAAGCTAGGGTCCAATGAAACATGGAGAGAAGGATGCTCCACCATTTGTCCAAGCTAGGCTCCATTGAAACATGGGGGTGTTTGCGTTCAAGGTCCAACACTTGTCCAAGACGCTATTTGTCTAGTAGCATGAGTTTTTTGTCTCAAGATTCACCACTTTTCACTCTATGTCATTATATTAAGAATATTTGGGTGTTAAGGTCCACCACTTGTCCAACCTATAAGGCTATATCTTAAAGGTTATTCTTTCTTACCACTTGGAGTGACCATGATAGGTTTTACATGGGGGTTTGGTTCCAAGGTCCACCACTTGTCCAAGCTAACTCTATTGAAAATAGAGAGAAGCAAAGCCACCACTTGTCCAAGCTAGGGTCCATTGAAACATGGAGAGAAGGATGCTCCACCATTTGTCCAAGATAGCTCCATTGAAACATGACGAGAAGCAAGCTGCACCATGTCTCCAAGATGCTAGGCTCCATCGAAATACATTAAACCCACGATATTTCGTAGATGAGGGGTTACATTCAAGGTCCACCACTTGTCCAAGCTATTATTGCTAGTATAGCCTGAGTGGTTTGGTCTCAAGATTCACCACTTTATTAAGAATATGTTGGTGTTAAGGTCCACCACTTGTCCAACCTATAAGGCTACATCTTAAAGGTTATTCTTTCTTACTACTTGGAGTGACCATGATAGGTTTTACATGGGGGTTTGGTTCCAAGGTCCACCACTTGTCCAAGCTAACTCTATTGAAACATAGAGAGAAGCAAAGGTCCACACCCTTGTCTAAGCTAGGGTCCATTGAAACATGGAGAGAAGGCTCCACCATTTGTCCAAGGTAGGCTCCATTGAAACATGAGAGAAGCAAGTGCACCTGTCTCCAAGATGCTAGGCTCCATCGAAAAACATTAAACCCACGATATGTCGTAGATGAGGGGTTTACATTCAAGGTCCACCACTTGTCCAAGCTATTATTGCTAGTAGCCTGAGTGGTTTTGGTCTCAAGATTCACCACTTTTCCACTCTATGTCATTATATTAAGAATATGGCGTGTTAAGGTCCACCACTTGTCCAACCTATAAGGCTACATCTTAAAGGTTATTCTTTATTACCACTTGGAGTGACCATGATAGGTTTTACATGGGGTTTGGTTCCAAGGTCCACCACTTGTCCAAGCTAACTCTATTGAAACATAGAGAGAAACAAAGGTCCACCACTTGTCCAAGCTAGGCTCCATTGAAACATGGAGAGAAGGATGCTCCACCATTTGTCAAAGCTAATCTATTGAAACATGGGGGTTTGCGTTCAAGGTCCACCACTTGTCCAAGCTATTAGTGCTAGTAGCATGAGTGGTTTTATCTCAAGATTCCACCACTTTTTCACTCTATGTTCATTATATTAAGAATATTAGGGTGTAAGGTCCACCACTTGTCCAACCTATAAGGCTATATCTTAAAGGTTATTCTTTCTCACCACTTGGAGTGACCATGATAGGTTTTACATGGGGGTTTGGTTCCAAGGTCCACCACTTGTCCAAGCTAACTCTATTGAATAATAGAGAGAAGCAAAGGTCCACCACTTGTCCAAGCTAGGGTCCATTGAAACATGGAGAGAAGGATGCTCCACCATTTGTCCAAGATAGGCTCCATTGAAACATGACGAGAAGCAAGCTGCAACCATGTCTCCAAGATGCTAGGCTCCATCGAAATACATTAAACCCACGATATTTCGTAGATGAGGGGTTTACTTTCAAGGTCCACCACTTGTCCAAGCTATTATTGGTAGTAGCCTGAGTGGTTTGTCTCAATGATTCACCACTTTTATTAAGAATATGTGGGTGTTAAGGTCCACCCACTTGTCCAACCTATAAGGCTACATCTTAAAGGTTATTCTTTCTTACCACTTGGAGTGACCATGATAGGTTTTAACATGGGGTTTGGTTCCAAGGTCCACCACTTGTCCAAGCTAACTCTATTGAAACATAGAGAGAAGCAAAGGTCCACCACTTGTCCAAGCTAGGGTCCATTGAAACATGGAGAGAAGGATGCTCCACCATTTGTCCAAGATAGGCTCCATTGAAACATGACGAGAAGCAAGCTGCACCATGTCTCCAAGATGCTAGGCTCCATCGAAAAACATTAAACCCACGATATGTCGTAGATGAGGGGTTTACATTCAAGGTCCACCACTTGTCCAAGCTATTATTGCTAGTAGCATGAGTGGTTTTGTCTCAAGATTCACCACTTTTCCACTCTATGTCATTATATTAAGAATATATGGTGTTAAGGTCCACCACTTGTCCAACCTATAAGGCTACATCTTAAAGGTTATTCTTTCTTACCACTTGGAGTGACCATGATAGGTTTTACATGGGGGTTTGGTTCCAAGGTCCACCACTTGTCCAAGCTAACTCTATTGAATCATAGAGAGAAGCAAAGGTCCACCACTGTCTAAGCTAGGCTCCATTGAAACATGGAGAGGATGCTCCACCATTTGTCGAAGCTAACTCTATTGAAACATGGGGGGTTTACGTTCAAGGTCCAACCACTTGTCCAAGCTATTAGTGCTAGTACATGAGTGGTTTTGTCTCAAGATTCACCACTTTTTCACTCTATGTCATTATATTAAGAATATTAGGGTGTTAAGGTCCACCACTTGTCCAACTATAAGGCTATATCTTAAAGGTTATTCTTTCTCACCACTTGGAGTGACCATGATAGGTTTTACATGGGGTTTTGGTTCCAAGGTCCACCACTTGTCCAAGCTAACTCTATTGAATAATAGAGAGAAGCAAAGGTCCACCACTTGTCCAAGCTAGGGTCCATTGAAACATGGAGAGAAGGATGCTCCACCATTTGTCCAAGATAGGCTCCATTGAAACATGAAGAGAAGCAAGATGCACCATGTCTCCAAGGATGCTAGGCTCCATCGAAATACCTTAAACCCACGATATTTCGTAGATGGGGGGTTTACTTTCAAGGTCCACCACTTGTCCAAGCTATTATCGCTAGTAGCATGGTTTGGTCTCAAGATTCACCAGTTTTTCCACTCTATGTCATTATATGAAGAATATCTTGGGTGTAAGGTCCACCACTTGTCCAACCTATAAGGCTATATCTTAAATGATATTTTTTTTTACCACTTGGAATGTGCATGATATGTTTTACATGGGGTTTTGTTCCAAGGTCCACCACTTGTCCAAGCTAGATCTATTACATATATATTATACATACAATATTCAACTAGATTCCCTACCTATCATGTCCAGTAGCATGGATGCTCTAGCTTTAAGGTCCACCACTTGTCCAACCTATACTACTCTTATGTAAGGGAGATCTCGCTATAAATTCAAAAACCTTCCCGCCTAAATTTAAAAATATCCCTCCCAAATCTTAAAATATCCCGCTAAATTTTAAAATATCCCGCCCAAATTTTAAAATTCAAATTTTTTTATAAAAATTAAATTTTACTACTTAATTTAAAAAAATTTCCACGCGAAATTGATTTTAAATTCAAGTTTAACCACAAAAAGATATCATTATACCACCTAAATTCAAATATGCAAACCTCAAATCATTATATTGTACATAAATTCAAACAAATTCAAATTAACAAGCCTAAACTGATATTAGTTTGCATAGATATGAATTTATCACACCTAAATTATGTCACCATGTTAGAGAGAGTGGTTAGAGAATTTGAACAAGGTCCACCACTTGTCCAACCTAGATACCAAGAAGGATTGAGTGTACAAGGTATTGTTTGGAGGTCCTTATAGTCCACTTGTCTCAAGGTCCACCACTTGTGGTAAGGGTCACAAAAAGTGTATATATATTCATCCAAAGAAATACACGTATTTTTGGTCTACATGTCCTAGTTTAAACCATTTATGTCCATTAGGTGTATCTCACTAAACAACACTACTATTTTTGAGAAACAGAAGTTACAATCATATCTACAAATGGATTAGAGGAAAATCAGCTCAGCATACATCCAGAACTCGCTACAAGAATCGACTTTAACAGATCACGCAAGTAAGTCTTCCATTCAATTTTACTAGTATTACAATGTGTTAGTTATTTGTGATATTTATGTATGTATATATACTATGTGTGCATATCGTAATTAAGTGTAATTGTGTATCTGCATTATGTATGAGTATTACAATGAAATAACACAAATATACATACATACACATAGATAACACAGACGCACACATACATGAGCATGATATTTTCAAGAGAGAGATAGCAAGATACAGAGAGAGATAGATAGAGAGAGAGAGAGAGAAATACCTGTTTTTTAGAGAGAGGAGAGAGAAAGATAACAGATTTCACTGTGTTTATGTATGTGGAAGAGAGGAAGACGATGTATGGGAATATGTGCACGTATTTTCAAGAGAGAGACAACAAGATAACAGATTTCATTGTGGTTATGTATGTGGAAGTGAGGAAGACGATGTGTGGGAATATGTGCATGTATTTCAAGAGAGAGACAGCAAGATAACAGATTTCACTGTGGTTATGTATGTGGAAGAGAGAAGACGATGTGTGGGAATATGTGTATGTGTGCGGGGATACTTTTAAACTATGTATCTCTGTCTTTTGACGAGAGAGTGGTGTGTGCAAGAAGAGTTACAGAGAACCATCTTCTCTATATGGAGAAAGACAGAGAGTGAGAGAGAGAGAAATACCTGTTTTTTCTCTATTCGTGAGGTGTGCAATGTCTCCCGAGAAGAAGCATGCCCGATCCTGCCCTTCTGAAAGCGTTGTGTACGCTGCTGTTTCTTTATCTTGTGCGCGAACTTTCAATCCTGTGCACTCCACCTGTGGTTTGTGTACGATGCCGAGCTTGCTCCTCTACGTGCGCGTATACTCCAACTGTGTGCGATCCGTGTGCGCTTTCTGTGTGTTTGCTGCTCGCCTGCTTTCTCTGTGTGCGTTGCTCGTGCGCTCTCTTGTGCCTAATCTTGATAGGGTTTATTAGAATGCCACGTATGCTACAAGTCCATGTTTTATCATAGATTAAAAAAAACAAAAGCAATATAAAACATTAACCAATTCACACAGCCAAAATTAAAGAAATCATGGTTGAAAATATAAAAACATGCGTAACTCTATACTAGGAATTCACTTAAAAAAAATAAATCTTTGGGCGCTGCCCCTACCCGCCCTAGACCCCGCCCAGGCGCCGGGACACAACGCCCCGGACCACCCCCCAGAACAATATCCCAAAATCAACCTCCCAAGCCCCGCCATCGAGAGCGCTATATTCCACATCCCCATCAAGAGCGCTACCCCCAAACCTCACGTGGAAGCGCTGCCTTGTCACCCCATTGTGGCATTGCCCTAAGACCCCGCATCTGGAGTGCTAAATGGGAACATTCTTCATTAGTGAAATTTTGAACATAAATTATATTAGCATATACTTAAATATAATACAAATATTAACATATTAACTATACTACTATTTACTATAGCAGTTCTAGATTATGTCCCATACTATATTTAAGGTGCCAAAGGTTTGGCCTTATGGTCCTAGATTAGCCAAGTGGTCAACACATATAGGACCAAGTGCACACTGTGCCACAAAACTTGGCCACCACTTCACTTGCCAAAGTTTAGGCCACATGGTCAATCCTAAGTTTCCAATGTTCTTATTATGTCACCTTTTGCCTCGTGGAAAACCTAGGCTTGTTTTCACATACTCAGGCACTTCAAGCCATAATAAATTTTCATTACTCTTCGGCAACCCTTTTGTTCAAGTCTTTGAAAAAACATTGTTTAAGGCCACCCTAAACCATTTTCATTTAGGGTGTCTAAAACTAGCTTTTTGGCAATTCGAGAAGAAAATGGTCAAAGTTTTATACTTAGTTTTAACCACTTGACCAATTCAAATATTGGAAAGCAAGGTCTTGTAATACTTTTCTTTGGACATCACACATTAAAACTAGGTCCCTCACTTGTCCAAGCTATGCTCTAATACAATAAAGGGCTTTTGGTTTCAAGATGCACCACTTTCCCAACCTTGATTCCATTAAAGAAGCTAGCTCTACTTAGACATTTAATAGCAAGGTCCTGTAGCAGTTCAGATTGAACATTTTCCATGGCAGCTAGGTCCACCACTTATCTAAGCTATGCTCTAATAGAGTAAGGGGGTTTTTGGTTTCAAGATCCACCACTTGTCCAAACTTGATTTGGGAAGCAAGGTCCTATAATAGTTTGCTTTGGACATTCACCATTACAACTAAGTCCACCACTTCTCCAAGCTATGTTCTAATACACTAAGGAGTTTTTGGTTTCAAGGAGAACCACTTGTACGACTTTGTTTTTGGAAGTAAGGTCTTTACATAGTTCACCTTGGACCTTGGACATTGGATACTACAACTAAGCCCACCACTTGTCCAAGATATCCTCTATATATAGCCAAAGGGTTTGGGTTTCAAGATTCACCACTTTTCCAACCTTTCTTCCATTAAAGAAAGGAGGGCATTATAACTAGGTCCACCAATTGTCCAAGCTATGCTCTGATATAGAAAGGGGATTTTGGTTTCAAGGTCCACCACGTGTTCAACCTTGCAAGACTCAAGGGATACTTGGACATTGGAAAGCATAGTCCTATAGTAGTTGATAGGTGGCAGTGGGTATTACAACTAGGTCCAACCTATGCTCTCATATAGCAAAGAGGCTTTGCTTTCAAGGTCCACCACTTGTCCAACCTTGCTTCCATTAAAGAAATGAGGGGCTACGTAAACATTGGCAAGCAAGGTAGCAAGGTCCTAAGGTGTTTCACCTTGGATATTGGGCATTATAACTAGGTCCACCACTTGTCCAATCTATGCTCTGATAAAGAAAGGGATTTTTCGTTTCTAGGTCCACATGTGTTTCAACCTTTCTAATAGAAAGGGGATTTTCGTTAAGGTCCACCACATGTTCAAACCTTGAAAGACTCTAGGGATACTTGGACATTGGAAAGCATAGTCCTATAGTGTTTGATAGGGCAGTGGGTATTACAACTAGGTCCAACCTATGCTCTAATATAGCAAAGAGCTTTTGGTTTCAAGGTCCACCACTTGTCCAACCTTACTTCCATTAAAGAAATGAGGGGCTACGTAAACATTGGCAAGCAAGGTAGCAAGGTCCTAAGGTATTTCACCTTGGATATTGGGCATTATAACTAGGTCCACCACTTGTCCAAGCTATGCTCTGATATAGAAAGGGGATTTTTGTTTCAAGGTCCACCACGTGTTCAACCTTGAAAGACTCAAGGGATACTTGGACATTGGAAAGCATAGTCCTATAGTAGTTGATAGGTGGCAGTGGGTATTACAACTAGGTCCACCACTTGTCCAACCTATGCTCTCATATAGCAAGAGAGCTTTGGTTTCAAGGTCCACCACTTTCCAACCTTGCTTCCATTAATATAGCAAGGAGGATTTGGTCTCAAGGTTCACCACTTGTCCAACCTATGCAAACCTTTTTCATGTTGTAGCATGATTTTTTGTTTGAAGAGTATTTTTCTATAACTATGGATTTAACAATGTAATCTTTTCACTTACAGATGGACTTTGAATCTGGGGAGAAAGTACATATGATACTTGACAATGAAATCGTTGGTATTGGTTGTGTGTGTAGAACAGATCCAGATTTCCACTTGTGGTGGTACAAAGATAGGGCTGGGAAATGTCTCCATACTAGTGGAGGAATGCTTGAAGGATGTGGTCCTACCTTTTCCTACAATGGATACTTCATCTCTCCAAGGCTCATTATGGAGTGCTGTTCGATGGTCAAAGCTTCTTTTGCAATCTTTTTTATAAATGGGAACTTAATTGATCCACACGAAAGCTACAATGGTGATGAAGAACATGATCATTCTGATCCTCTAGTTACAGATGCAATACCTATGACAAGCCCAGAATTTGAAGCAATGATTCGAGAGTCTTGGAGAAATCAGAGGTCCTTTTAAAAGATGACACAATGATGCAAACCATGAATGAAGGGACCATCTTATATGTATTTCCACATGATTATGTCAACTTTCAGGAACTTGGTCCTGATTGTGTGGGTGTGGGTATTGAAAGAGAAAATGCAAGCATTGATGATGTGGTTGAAGTGGGTAGCATCACTTTGCTAAAGTGGCCCATCAAGCAGACAACAATGTTGAATGGGAGCCCATTAACAACCTTTGTTCCTGTTGATGGCATGCATGCTACATATGAGGATGTATCCAACGATGACAATGTTGGAAAAAAACTTGATGGGAGTAATGTTGTCCAGTTGTCAAGGAAGAGACGATACACTTTCATGAACAGGACTCAAAAATCAAAAGCAGCACCAGCTTCGACTTTTTACCTTTCAAACAAATCAATTCAAAGGGTATCATGCATTGATTGTTGTGCACAAAATGATGCCAATTTGCAGATCGTGATATGGTGACAAGGTTACACAACAATTTTGGGGAGAGTCTCAAAAATCACGCACTAATTATGTTTATGATGTTCTTTCTATATATGTTATCAGAAAGATGAGAAGTCACGATACCAATTCAGGCTAAAATGGCTCTATTGTTTGTTGTAGAGCATGGTATGAGCTAATGGAATACCAAAGACATCATTTTATCGATACAAGGAGAACTTTGAAAATGTGTGCGCCAATATGTACATGGGAACACATGTACATTGAGAAGGGGACTTCAACATACTAGTTTAGCAAGAGCACTACTAAAATGAGTTTGTGGAAAACAACTCTGAGAAGATGCCACATAGAAGTAGAACACTGCTAGATGGCTCAAGAGAGACTCAATTGGTGATTCCATCAACATACAAACAAGTGGATATTTTATGTGAAATCAACACGACACTTGACCAAATGGGCTATGAGAAGAAGCTATCCCAATCTTCTTTTGGTAGAATTTGGAACAAAGAGTACCCACATGTCACTTTAACAAAGACGAGTGAGTTCTCTAAGTGCAATATTTGTAGCTCAATCAAGGCAAGGTTAAAAGCTAAACCTTCTCTTGAAGAGAGAGCTCTTCTCTTGAGGGAGAGAGAAGTTCACATGGCACAACAAAAGAGTTGCAGAAGCCTATATTATGCATGGCGCACGTATTCATAAACTCAACCACAAAAATATGTATGCATAATCCATGATAAGATGGATCAAAAGAAGACTGCCATTCCTAGATTACGCATTGTTCCCAAGGGTGTGGATTCAGGATATAATCTGCAGGTGGCATTGATTGGCATGATCACTCATGGACATGGAGAAGGTCATTACGGACACTTTGTCTTGAATGGTTTGTGGCCAGCTGATCCAAATCTTACAATTGGCTCAATTGCTAATTGTTTACATAACCTCGAGAGGATAGATAAGCATCCTCTGGTGATCTAGTAACAAATGGACTTCCAAGAGCAATATTTCACTACTACATGCTTTGAACTCAAGGATGCTTTGGACTACCATAACTTGAGTGATGGAAAAGAGCCCATTGTGCAGTCGTCAGAAATTGCAGAAGAGGAATTGGGGTCAACATTTCGCAGATTGCCAGAGAACTTGTTGCACAATTGGATAATTGTGCAGGGGAAAACAAAAATCGATACTTATTTGCCTATTTGTCAATGCTTTTGCAAGGGTTTTTTCAAAACCATCCAGCTGGGATTTTTAATGGTTGGGCATACACATGAGGACATAGACGCCATGTTTAGTAGGTTTTCAAGAATGAGAGTTACACAAACCTATACTTTGCCACATTTGATGGATACATTACGAAACAGCTCATCTTCATCTCCAGCTCCATTTTTTCTCACAAAGATCCCCGATTTCAAGCAATATTGTGATGGCTATCTTTTGTGGATGGACAAGACATACTTGTTGGACATTCCAAACCGCTTCAGTTCAGGTTCTTTATGCAGGATGAGACACCAATGATGCAATATAAGGCACATGTAGGTGTATCAAGTTGGAGTGGAAGTATTCGCCTTTGGAAACAGACACAGAAGGCAAGCCAATGTTACCACATGGAGATCCACCTCTAGTACAAATGGCGGAGTATGTCAAGGCCCACGAAGAAGTCATTTTGGGGCTAAAGAACTATATAAAATTTTGGAAAAATTTAGGAATGGTTCAAGTATTCCGCGATATTATAGACCCGTGATAGATTATTGGAGTAAGGTAATTGAAGAGATTGGAAAAGCAATCATATCAGAGGGAGTCCTTGTATGAAATGTTTTGGCCAAAAACTCAAGAATAATTCTCACCTACAAAGCACTACAATGAATTTGCAACAAGGAGCAAAAGATTCCTAGGCCTTGAAGAGTTGAACGATCATTTTTGTGGGCCTCAACGAGATAGGCCAAGGGAAGAGTTTGACCCTATGTCTGATGTGCACCAAGGTGACTTTTCTTATGCTTTTCCGAGTGACACAGAAATCTATCCAGTGTGGCTTGCAATGGCTTTATCTGACATTGATAATGAGCCTACATCACAAACTACAGAAAACTCTGATTCAATATGACCTTGCCGAGAAAAAGTGGGATGACAGATACTCAAGCTTACAGCAATTGTTGGAAGGGTTATTGCTGTCAACTATAAGGACCCACAAGTGTGGGAAACTGTAGATGCAATTGTTTGGTCCTGGAGACCCAACAAAGAAGGACCATTTTCTAGAATAAAGATTCCAGAAAGACATGCTCTAAAGCCAAAGAAGGCCTCACTCGTGCACAACAGCCACACTTGGATCAAAGTTCAGATATGGTATCAAATGTGGAGTAGAATTATGTGGAGCTTCTATTGTGACTATACTAGTCAATTTGTAAACAAATCTTTTTGTATCTTCCTTTGTTTTATGTAATTTATAGTTATTATTCAAATCCACCATGTGTTGTACATCCTCCTATGAGACTTTTGTTTTTCTCTATCAACACCACAATCCTATGAGATTTTCCTTTATTTACATAAGCCACACACCTCAATTTTTCC